>NW_011888808.1:4874552-4887130 GCF_000151845.1 Pteropus vampyrus | reverse complement strand
TCTGTCTGTCTCTCTTTCTCTGTGTCCTGGCACTATCTTTTCAGAGTACAACCATACCCTTATGAACTCATTTAACCTTAATTTCCCTAAGAATTCTGTCTCTAGCTATAGTTACCTCGGGGGTTAGGGGTTCAACATATGAACTTCAGGGAGACGCAATTAAATCTATAGCAGGTTCTCAGGATCAGAGAGTGTTGGAAGACAGAGCTATGTATTTCATACGGTTTAAGAAACTCTTTCCTGTGTACTGCATAGTTATGGAAAACCAGCACTCTCTCAGAGAGGGCTAGATATGTGGAGGGCAGGTAGAAATTGGAAAGACTATTACTTAAAAGGTTTATTTAAATCATCAGAGCCAATGTTAAATTTGGTAGGAATAGTACCAGTGTTTTTTCCACTACCTACTGGGCAGAGGCTTTTGATAATCAATTGCAAAAAGAAGAAAGTATTTCCTTTGCTTACTCTGACTATAATGTAAATGTATTTACAACCCTTATATATAGTCCCTGATATGTCAAAAATAATGTTAAGAAGGAATTATAGTAATAAAAAACACTTAAACAAATTGAAAAAGAAAATTTGATTCATGACAAGCAATATCAAAAAATTACAAAAGGTAACATGATTTCAAGTTAGTATGACAAGCATGGATGGTCTAGAATATTTCTGATTTATGTCTCTTGTCCTGACTTAATTATTAATAATAACAATTTTAATATTGAAGTGTTCCTGATTGTTTGAATCCTAATAAATATTTTGTCATAGCAAAAAGCAAGTGAGTTATCAAAGATTATCAGTGTCATTTATAAAGTGCTCAGGAGTCAGTCAGAAGTTCTAACAAGTTAATAATGGGACAATTTGAGTATCATATCAGTAAGAGTGATATGCAATTGATTGAAATGCATAAACGTTTTAGATCAATCAGTATATCTTTACGGTATTATTTCACATAAAAAAATTAAGACATTTAGAATTAGGATATTATGATTTTGCAATCTTAAATAAGATAAAGGAACTAAAGCATGATCATTAATAGCTTCTAACATCATAAATAAAAGATGACTAAATGTTTTGTGCTCCCTGATGAAGAGGAATACCTATGAGGTACTTTAGCTGGAGAGAGAGAGAGAGAGAGAGAGAGAGAGAGAGAGAGAGAGAGAAGAGAAACCAATCAGATCTTTAAATATAATTGCCAATTTAGAAATAATATGAGGACAAAGGCACATATTTAATAATTTGATCTGAAAAATTCATAACGTGGGTAAGTTTGTTATGGTTACAAAGAGAGTGAATTTTGATAATATAAAAAGTTATACTTCTTGTTTCAGGTTTATTTTAGATATTTTTTTCTGACTATTTTTGACAGATATATAGTAACATGTTTATGAATGAAATTATATGATTTTTTTAATTTGCTTCAATTAATCCATCAAGGTGATAGGAGAAATATGTGGAGTATAAATAAAACAAAATAGATAATAGATTGATAATTGTAAAAAGTAATAAGTTGCTACATGTGCACTGACTATATTATTTTCTTTACTCTTAAAATATCTTTAAGATTTGCTATAATAAATAATAATAAAGTTAGAAAATACATCCTGTTCGGTTTTTCTTCCAAGCAGTTCTAATGTTTGGGATTTGCAGAGGTAATTATTTTGATTAACTGGAGGTAATAGTTGGCTAAGTAGAAATTCATTGCTTAAAGACACTAATTGATGTCAGAACTAATATCATGGTGTTTTGTCATTAATTCTAAGATGAGACTCTCATTGACTTTTTTTTGATGTATGAATTGCAGCAGATTTTTATTATGCAGACTGGGTTTCCCAGAAGAAAAGTAGGCAAATCTTTAATTAGGCCCCTAATTTTTTATTTGATGATTTGTTTAATGTGCTATTTATTAAAACTTATACCAATAAATGAAAGGCATTAAGATTCATGTTTATCTTTGCAACAGAAAGAGAAAATGTTAAGAAAAAATGTAGGTGAGAATAACTCACAGTTTAACTTAAGTGATCTTAGTCTTTGTTATCCTATGAGCTCTACTTTCATGTTCCAAAAATAGAACATCCATAGGATTCGTGCTCAATGAATTTTGATTCATACTATTGTAATTATTATGGTAATTTCTGAAATTTCCTGTGACTTCACATGTTGTACTTTTCAGAAAAAATGTCACTTAAAAAGAATCAATTTCTGGGGAGGAGAATTGATGTGATAATATCTCACTAATATTGAATTTTTTTCAACCAAGAAATGCAATTATATGCAAACTCAAATGGAAATATCATTTGAAAAAAATTTTTTTAAAAGAGCTTTACAACATAAGCATGGGAGATATATATATATGTATATGTATGCATACACACACACACACACACACACACATACGTAAGTACATATATATGGCACAGGATATATATATAGCATAATATATAAAAATGAGTTAAAGAATACCTAAATAAGTATATAATGAGAAACAAGCTACAGAATAAAGAGGAAGACATCAAGAATTTACAGAGATGGGACACCTTAATCTGAATTTAGCAAATGTCTAGATGTGGAAATTTAAACAAACTGTTCTTGGTACTAGCTAACTTAAAATAATTTAGATGCAGCTTAGATATAAATCCCTTTCTGCTCTACGACAAAGCAAAAATTCAAGTATTAGAAGCCAGAGCCTACTTTGTTTTTGAAATTTATTTGTTTAATTAGTTTCAAGTATGCAATACATTGGTTAGACATCTGTAATGTTCATAAAACCATCCCCAATTGCTCCCTCCCTCCCCTAGCCCTCCACTTAGCCAATATATTAATGCTAACTGCATTCCCTTTGCCATGCTCCCCATCAACTACTAATTTGTACTTCTTTATTCCTTCACCCCTTCCTCTCAGCCCCCCAACTCCCCTCCCCTCTGTCCCTCACTAAATTATCCACTATATTTGTGAGTCTGTTTTTGATTAGCTTGTTCTTTTTAGAATCTGCTTTTTCTTCAAGTGAATATACCAATAAATACTTATGCTGGCATGGTAGTCAGTTTCTTAGATTTTTTTTTTAAATTAGAAAATATTACATAATGTCTCTGTATCATTTGAGAGTTTCCACATAAATATATATTGAAACTAACATGCCAGCATAAGTATTTTAAGACTGCATTCTTAAATACTACCAGTGTTTTCAACATCAAAGTCTTTGTCATATGGATATGTAGTGTGTTTAAAATTTGTTCATTTCTTTAATTTATTCAGTGATTAACCAAAATTTAAAACTCTTCTGTAGTAATTGTTAAGGAGATGTAATTTCCAAAATTTCTATGATTGAGAGGTTCTATTGTAATTAATACTGTTCAAAACTTTCTAAATTTCTGAGTTAATTCATTTTTCTCTAAAATAAATTTATTTGTATTTCTCTTAGAATTTCTTAGTGTTGTACATAAAGTTATGTTATTTTGAGTATGAATTAACACATACATATGTACATATGTATATAATTCACAATTTATTTTTCTATGTAATGTTTCTTCATAGCTCTAGTATGTTTTCTGTTAGTCATTTTTCCTAGTTTTAAAAGGGTCTTATATATTTGAGATATGTTTTGCAACTATTTATCCAGTGTGTGAGGTGACTTTTTACTCAGTTTTGGTGATTTTTTTAACATATAGGTTTTTAAAATTGTATATGATTAAATGTGTTGTTATTTTTGATATTTTCTTTGTAAGTACTCAGGAGTTTGAGCAATAGCACATATTTCTCACTTGTGAAGCATTCATCCAGATAATCTTTTACAACTTGTTTGGCTTTATTTTCAGATTAAAATCTTTAATCCACTTGAATTATATATCTTGATGTATGATATGAGGAAAAGATCCAATTTTAACTTTCTCCTCATGATTCTATAATTATTCCAGAATCACTTCTATAAAACACCATCCTTTCTACGCTAATTTAAGGTTGCAGCCATATGATATATGAAATTTTTATAAGCAAATTGTTATTAATATTTTTAAAAAAGATTTTTAAAGTATATATCACTGCATAACTGACTATAAAAATTTCAATAAGATTGCCATTCTGGTACAATTAGTTTTTCTAGGGTAATGTTTGGGATAGCAACCAAAAACAAATGTGAAAAAGCTTCTATATGTTTTTCCATTGATCTCCTTTACATATCTTCCAACATTCAAAACATAGGCTTTTTCAGTGCTTCTTTTTAAAATTTATTAGGGTGACATCGGTTAATAAAACTACATAAGTTTCACATGTACAATTCTATATGTCATATGCATATTGCATTATGTGTTCACCACCCAAAGTCAAATCTCCTTCTATCACCATATATTTGACTCCATTTATCCTTATTTACCTCCTCCCTTCTCCTCTTTCCCTCTGGTAACCACTAAACTGTTATCTGTGCCTATGAGTTTTTGTTTGTTTGTCTTGTTCATTTGTTGCTTTCAGTTTTATATCCCACATGAGTGAAATCATAGGGTTCTTAATTTTTTCTATCTGACTTATTTCACTTAGCATAACAATCTAAGTGAAATTCATATTATTGCAAATGGCAGTATTTCATCTTTTCTTATGGCTGAGTAATATTCCATTGTGCATATGTACCACATCTTTTTTATCCAATCATCTATCGAAGGGCACTTTCGTTGTTTCCATGACTTGGCCACCATGAAGAATGCTGTAATGAAATTGGGTTGCATATATCTTTACAGATAAATATTTTAGTGCTTTAAAAAAAAAATCTTGCTTAGCAGTCCAGCGATAAAAGGTATTTGTCTTTAATTCCAAATATTAAATTCTTGATCTGTTTTCTACTATAGTCACATGGTAGCTGTACTAGAGAGGTTAGCCTAAATTATTCTATGCATTTATTTTTCCTGTCTGACCCCTGATTTGTTTTCTGAGGATGAGAGAAAAATTAACAACTTTATGGTTAGGTAAGAGCCTGGGCTACTCTTTTTCCTACCAATTAAACATATTCTGTTTTTACCTATCTAACTGGAGCTCCTTTAAAACAATAAAGATATAAATAAGGCTCATTTATAAAATCATGAATAAAAGAGAAGGGAGCGATATGAATGAATTCACTGACACATTTCCTCCAGAGTCCTCCCAATGTTTGCTTTTCAAAAGGTTTCCCCTTTCTTCTGGAATTCAGTCACTGTATGCATAATACTGATACACCTAGAGGACCATTGTTAAAAGGCTTAGAAAGCTGCAAGATGGCAGGAAATATGGACTGACAGTAATCAGGACATAAGAAATGATACCAGGAGATTCCTACCAACACAAAATAAGGATGAGCTGTATATGCTGTGGCTTGACTATTTAAAGGTAGTAAGAAGCAGACTGTGGACACACTCAGCTATCAGTATGGCTGATGTCTCAGAGGTCTATCAGGGGCCTGTGACTGTGGTGGGGAGCGTGTCTAACTACAGTTGTGTCTGTATTTGGGTAACAGAATAATGTAGGGAGGGATATTATCAATACTACATAGGTCTGTGGATACGTGTGCATGAATTGGTATGTACATGTGTTTTTTTTGGAAGAGAGAAGGAGAGAGACCTAATTATATAATAGGATGACCAGTGTCTAATTCTGGAATGATCACTTGGCCCCTTGGAGTTCTATTCCCAGAAGGTCTAGAATAATTGGCCGGTAAACAAAGAGTGCATGTGGAAAGTAGGAAGTGAGAAAATCTGATTAATATAAAAGCAAACACTTGAATCTGAGGAAAACACTGGCCTTGGTGTCTGAAACTTGCCGTGGTTTCAGTATTTGTATATTTCCCTTGTCTATGGAAAGGGTTGTTGCCAGTGTCTATGACAGAATAATTGAGGTATTTTATCAAGAAGATAGCACACCAGTATGTATACTCCTATTATTAAGTTCTAAATAAAAATCTGAGTTGCCAAGAATGACTTCTGACCCCAAAATAATTTTATGCTATGATGTGCAGAGTCAGACACCCAGGCTCTGTGTATCCATATGTTCAAATGCATAATTGATTAGAATATGGAAGTACTGATAACATTCTAACATTTGTTATAAAGAATCAATGCCAACAAGTATCTGTATACCTGATTAATGATCTTTCTTGAATCTAACTTATCTTTTGGGTTCAGTTTATTTCCACTTGAAATGGATCCTCTAGCACTTATTTTAAGAAATTTTACTCCCACCCTCCAGAAAATAGTTGTTTTTGATTTGTTTCCTTTAAATTAAAAAAAAAAAAGTCTAAAATAAACTATGTATTCTCCTCCTAACCCTATAAAAATGGCTTAAGTACTTTATTTGTTTACTAAATCTCACGTTGAAAATTCTTTTTGCCTTAACATTCTGAAGGTATCATTCCATTGTTTTCTGACATCAGTCATTGCTAAAGAAAAGTTTGCTTTTGGTCTAGTTTTCCATTGTAATTATCTATCTGTGTGTCCTCCTTGTTTTGTTTTGGGATTATACATTTTTTTCCCCAGTAAGACATATATATTTATACTGTATGTTCACCTCCCATAGTTGGATTTCTTTCTGTTACCACATATTTGACCCCCTTTACCCTACTTACCTCCCCCTCTACCCTACTTACACTATCGCCACTGTTATTCAATGTAACATTGGAGATCCCAGCTAGTGCAATCAGGCAAGAGAAAGATAAAAAAGGCATCCAAATAGGAAACAAAGAGGTCAAATTGTCACTATTTGCAGATGACATGATTCTCTGTATAGAGTTACTCCACAAGAACACTACTAGAAACAATAAGCAAATACAGTAAAGTTTCTGGATACAAAATCAATGTTCAAAAATCCATAGCCTTCCTATACTCTAATAATGAAATGTCAGAAAAAGAAGTGGAAAAAATAATTCCTTTTGCAATTGCAACAAAAGGGATTACACAGTTTTAATGTTGTTTCATTTGTGAGTTTATTTTTAGTTTATTCATTTACTCTGAACTTAAAAGTTTTGTTATGTTATCAGTTCTGACAAACTGCTAGCCTTATTTCATTAGATTATTGCATCTACCCTCTTTTGTCTTTTTGAACTCATATTAGATATATGTTGCAACTTCTTGTTTGATTCTCCAAGCATAATCTTGTTTTGCCTCTCTTATTTTCTCTATGCTATATTGTAGATAATTTTATCCAATCTATATTCCAGTTCATTAAATTTCTCAAAGTTTAATTTAGAACATTTGAAACTAATATTACTTTAAAAATTAAAGCAACTGTATATATCATGTATAGGAGTTCTTTTGGGTTCTTTTTCAAACTTTCTTGATATGTTAATGTTGTCCTGGGTGCCCTTACTTTAAACATACTTTTTTCTATAGTCTATGTGATGGTTTTCATATCAAAAGTTACACAATTGAATTCGTATTTTGTAGATGTTGACCTTCATTTATGATATAATAATAACTAATATATTTTTATTTTTCAACTTTATTTCTCAACACATTTTTTGAATTTCTGTCTTTTCTAAAAAGATTTGCTTTTGCCAAGAAATCCAGGTAAAGTTTTCATAAAATTATATTCTATTGTCATTTCTTAACAAAGTTTTCACCTCATTTGCCTATATGTATTTGAACTTAAGATAGTAGATTGAAAGATCCAAAATTAAAAATTGATTTCTCCTCTTTTTTACAGTCTAAATATTTATTTATTCGATTTACAAATGCAAGAATTTTTTCCCTAATCTAACTCCCCGCTCCACACACACACAAAAAATGTACAGATTTTTCAGATTTTACAGTTTCAAACTTTAACCAGGCATCTCATCGCCTAACTAAACATTTCAGGAATCATCATCACAAATGACTTCTTGGTCAGTTTTGCCAGAATTTCTTTTCAACTATTATGTATCAAGTGATAATTATTCTTAACAAAAATGTTATCAGAGAAAATAGCTACCTGTATTCGCATGATGAAACACATGCAGAGTTTCATCTGTAGAAATAGACGTAACTTGTTCCCTTATGAAACTATAAAAAGAATTACATACAAATAATGCTGAAGAAAGAATATGGTAACACACTAAAATAACAACACAAGTTGAGAGAATCTTTTCATTGCATCATCAGAAAGCAGCTCTGATTATCTTAAAAATGAAGCATTCATTTTTCAGCTAGCAAGGTGTAAACAATAACCTTGCTAAAAATAACCTTGCTTTTTTTAAATTAAAGGCCAAGCATGCATGTAGGTAGTTTTTAAAAAATGTTTTTCTTAGTAGTACAACTAATGGTCTGAGAAGTTTCAAGATAATTTTTAAAATTCTTATTCAAGTAAAATGCCTAGACTATGTGTACGATGAGGTATTATTAAAATAATTAATGGCTCTTTTTTTTATTCAGTCCAAAACTAAACTATTACATCTTTCAAGTCAATATAGTATGTGAAATTAAAGTATTAAAAATTAATTTTCCATAATTACTCTTTATTGGGATGAATTATTTAGAATTAATATGTAATAATTATAATACTAATTTTCCTTTTGGGTCATTGGTAAGTTATTTAATCCTTTTAAATAGTCTGAGAAAAAGAATGGTTTACTTCAATAGAGGGAACGTTGAGTAGAGGGAAGATTATAATTTAATAGAAGTGTTATAGATGGAGTATCATTATTTATATATCTGTTTAACAGGCTCTTTTCTACTTGAAGATTTCCATTAGTCTCTCCATGCTTTAGTCTTTATTTATTAAAAAAAATTAACGTATTATTTTAGAAAATAATCAATGTTTTCCTCAATTTTTTTTAGCCTAAGACTGAGCAGTCTTCAGCTAACCAGAGTTAAAATAAATAAATAAATAGAAATCGTTATCTTCCTATTCCAAAGAATGATCTAAGATAAACCACACTTTTCAAACTGTATTTCAGAATAATACTTGTTTCCTCAGTGCAACCAACACATGCAATCCATTCTATCATTGATTTACCTCATCAACTGGCCATAGTTCTCTTTAGAGAATCACACAATTTGATTATTGTTGATAAGAACAGACAGTTTTCTAGCCATGTAGACAAATACTAAGCCATTTTAAACCTGAAGCTGAGTAAAATTCTTGGATTTTCTCTAAAAAATAATGCCTACAGAAAAAGAAAGCATTGTAAATATCCAATATTAATTTAAAACTTTCTACTGCTCAATTTTATACCCATTGAGTATGAAGACACTGATAGTCATTAACTGGTAGTTTATACCAATTAAGTATTTTATATATATCTGAATTATTACTAAAGGGAGTTATTCTGTGAGAATGCCTTCTATAACTACTCTAAAGAGATTCTACACCTTTTCCTCTATCTTTATTGAGGTAAAAATTATTTTAAAATAAATTTTATATATTTAAGATATACAAGTATACAACTTGATGTTTTGATATACATATATACATTGTAAAATAATCACTCCACTCAACCTATTTAACTTACCTATCACCAAAGCCATGAATAAGCCTACAGACTACGTTTCATTTAATTTTGCTCATCTAACTACAGGTCAAATCTAGTGATCTTGACAGTAATATGCAAGATGTATATCAAAGCAATCTACTTGCCTTAATATAAAAAAAAAATAATTTTACAATATATTGTTAGAAAAATGTGTTTGCCTATTTGAATAGTTAAAAGATCAAGTATATATGTGTGCAGTTAAATCATGATTGACTTTAAGTCCCAGACACAACAAAGCTTTAAAGTATAAATATAAGTTTAGGAATTGTCACTTTTGATACCATAACTAGGATTTACTTTAAAAATGGAGGTGAGAATATGTTTCCAAAATGAATATATCTTCAGTTATAGTTTATAAATTTTGTTTTAGTGAATTGGGATAATTTTCTAAAATGGAATTACATAACTAACTATAACTGAGGCAAAGTAATACGTAGTACTAAAAAACTCTAATACATTTTTTACCCCACACGGAGAACAGTGATGAGCCTCCTAACGTATCAGAAAATTAAAGCTAGGAACAATGTGTTGTCTTAGTGTCTCAAATGAAGTTTCTCTGAAACATCTGTCAATAGTCGAAAAAAAGTGTTTATTTGGGATCAAATGAATTGCAATTTAGAGAGTACAGATTTAGGCAGGAGCCCAAATAGCATGTTGTGCCCATCCCCCACCCCACAGGTGAGGAGCTCGGGTTTTTATGGGGAAAATGGAGGAAGATGAGATAGGTTATCTTAAATAAAAATAGAAGAATTCATTGGTGCTAGATGAAGTCAGATTAGATTTGTACTTCATAGATTGGCTTGAGATTTGATCATTGGGCAAAGGCTAGATTTCCACTTCATTGATTGGTAGCAATTTGATCTTTGGCAAAGTTCCCTTTCAACAGTTTTTACAAACAGGATATTTTTGTTTTTCTTAGAATGCAAGTAGTTTGGTACAGTTCAAAAGATAAATCATATGTATTTATTTTCTATGAATATTAAGCTATCTTTTTTACTTTTTTTTAATTTGGGGGATCAAAAATCTACCTCTCCATTCCAGTAATTAGATAATATTTATAATGTTATAATGTATTTATAACATTGTTATTCTGACACAACTTTCTGACACAAAATTAAGTCTCAAATTAATTTTACTAGTGAATTTCCCCTTCTCTAGAGATTGGTAATTCTGGCTGCATGTATAAAGCTGAGTTCCTGAAATTGTAAAGCCAACAACTAGATCTTAAGACGCCATGGTAAGTTTAATACAATAAAAACCACAATTTCATCAAATCAACAAATATAATAAAACATATTAATAAGATAAAACAATAGTGTAATATTTATGAAAAGACTAAAAACAGTCAAAAGAGCTTTTTATATATTTTTCTATAAATAAGATATTAAGTAAAGAAACATGAAACTTTAAGGAAGTAGTTTTGTAAGATGTCATACTAAAATATTGATTTTCCTCTAGTTTTTCAGAAAAAAATTATATTTCTCAAAATCTAATACACTGGAATTCACTATAAAGTAATGTCATTATGGATATAATTTTAATTCAATTTTATTAATATATATATATAAAGGAGATATTTAGAAAACCATAATCATTGTTTCTAAGATGATAACAATAGAATTTTTTTTCTCTTTACAAGTGTTCATTTTATTTTTTTAATTCAAGTGGATTACAAACAATTTTTTATTTGTGCATATATGTTAGAAAATCTTTACTATTCATTTCTTGATTTGCTATTACTATAAGTACCTCAGCAGCTAAATTATCATTCATAACTTAAAATAGTAGTGACTAAGCAACACGATGCTGCCTCAAATTCTTTTTGGAATAAGGCAATCATAATAAATAAGGGAAATAATAAGGAAAAAGTATAGGTAGAAACAATTTAATGTTTCTGCCGTATAGAATTTTGACTTAACTGCATGATCTACATAAGCATGACTTTCTTTTTTTTTTTTTTTTTACTTGAGAAGAATCGGATGATAACAAACTTAAAATAAGTACTGCCTGAATTTGTAGTTACGTCTTTGGTTATATTAGCAATCTAATACATAGAGAAAATGCTCAAAAATAGTCTATCTTCTTAGGTTTTCATTTCTATCAGTAAAGGATAGTCACTCTTTTTGAATTGTTTAAAGGTTTCCAGCTGTGATATGTGAAATATAATGTATGTGTGTTATGAGTCCCACAGTGTGAGTCTAGGCATCTTTCCTTGTTTTTCTACCTTTGGAGTCTCTGCGTTAACTCTAAAGCTGAGCCTGCAAGGTGGTTACGTCTCCGAGACAACTGTGTGATGCTAGGTTAAACATCAGTGTTGGCCAAGGTTTGTGGAATGTTTATTTTATTTAACATTTAGTAGTGAGACTTTCTAAGAATCACGTCTTCTCTGTGCTTGCTTCCACTGACATGGATATACTATCCCTTTGCTGAATGTCCGACGAAATGGAGACCAACACCTTTTCAGCGGGCTCAATATGGAGGTTTCTTATGTTCAAATTAGTTTTCCGGAAAAATAAAGAAGACCCTGAAAGTAAGGTTGCTGAGGACATAATATCTATATTATGAGAGCTATATCCCTCTTGGGTATATTCACCCATTCGACTGAATCCATAACTATACTCCATAAATTCCTGACCGTCTCTTTATAACTATGATATCTCTTGTCTAAAAGGAGCCTTCTATGTGTATTACAGTTCTTTTATTATTTTTAGTTTCTGACTTTGTTCACTGTTGTCAGAAAAAAAAAGTAACATGTCCCACCCTGTCTGTGTCACTTTTCCATAAGTGACTCACTTCATAGTATTTATAACTGGTATTTTTAAGTTCTATTTTATTTCCATTAACATAGAGTGGATTTTTAAAATCATTTTTATTTTCTCTTATAACTATTTATATATTATGTAACTTTTTAGAATTGATTTTATCATGGTAAGAACACAGCCTGAGATCCATGTTTTTATGAAATTTTAGGTGTACAACAAAATATTGCTGATTATAGATATAATATCATACAACAAATATCTAAAACATACTCATATTGCTTAGCTGAAACTTTTGTCTGTTGATTAATAACTTTGCATTTCTACTCCCCCAATCTGGGGCAACAACCATTTTACTCTTT
>NW_011888808.1:4870648-4872432 GCF_000151845.1 Pteropus vampyrus | reverse complement strand
CAAAACAGTCCAAGAGAACTAGTGGATGCTTATCACAAGTTTCCTGGAGAGCCGAGCATGTGAAATGTGAGTAAAATCAGAGCATTAAAACGAGAACATCTAATACAATATTTTAGGGTACAGATTATAGATTAATACTTATTTTCACTTAACATTTTAATGACATTATTTTCTTGTTTCAGTCATCCATCTTTGCTGCAATTTTAATTTTTATTCCTTTTGCCTAATCTCTCTTCTCTCTAGATACTTTTAATATTTGTTTTTCGTCTTTGATGGTTTATAATTTTACTGGGTGTGTCCAAGCTTGGGTTCTACTTTATTAATCTTATTTTAAATATAGTATGAAACTCAAACATTATCTTTTTAAATATTATCCTGTCTCCTTCCTTCTACTCTTCACATGTGAGATGCTGATTTTATCCATTAAATATTCTCATTTTGTCCTTCATATGTTTTATTATCTCTTCATGTTTTGTATCTCTATGCCTTTTGACAATTCTCTTTGGACACATTTTTATTTGTTTTGCTCTTTCTTGTTTTAGTTCATTTTAATATGCTGTTTAACTGACAGTATATTGACTCATACTTTATTTATAGAAAATTCATTTTAAGATGATACCATTTAATTCCTGATCATTTTTTGTAGGAAGACTTTTCACTGCTTGTTTTATTTTTTCAAAATTTTTACATATATCTTCTATAGTCTATATATCTTAATCCTAACATGCTCACATGCTTTGATGTTTTACATATATTATTTCTCTCTCTCGCTGAATTTCACTTATAGTGGATTGCTTTCTGTAATGCCAGGTGATCTTTGCAAATCCACATTTTGATTTAAATATTTATAAGTGCTATAACTCTATGCTGGAAAACATTTCTTCATAAGAGTCTTTTGCCTTTGGATATAGTTAGTGTGACACTAGCCAGAGGACACTCTCCCTACCCTTCAATATTTCATCTCAGAACAGAGGTCTCTGCTTTTTTCCCCAACTCATTGTTGACCAAAAGTTCAGTTTTCCAATTGCAGGGTCAAATAGGCATCCACTCTCTCAGCAGAGCTTATTTACATATAGACCACTGTTTTAGCTTCAATTTAAATTAATTTTAGGATAGAAAGGTAGATTTTGAAGCCATTTTTTTTTTAAACCTTGTTTTATAACAGTTTTGTAAACCTATTAATCTCAAGCACAGTGTCCTTCCAAGGGTCTAGTTTTTCTGGCTCAGAGCATATATGTACTTATTCACAGATGTAGTACTCCTAAACTAACTTTAGTATTGTAGCATAAGGCAAACGAAACCATTTTCTACAGTCAATTTTGATGTTTTTCTTAAATTTATACTTCAGTTAGTAGTTCTTGAGACTGTGACCTCTGTAGCTTCCTTTATATCCTACTCTCTATAGCTCTATTTCCACTTAATGATTAAATACTGAAATTTTTCAAGGTTTGTTCTTAAGAAAACATCTCTTATTTTTTACTTTCTACTATTTTCTAATTTACTATTTTCTATTCTATTCATGTTCAAAGATAACTAACATCATAAACAAATAAACAAAAACGAAGGTAATTTTCATTACCTTCTTTCCTCCCTTCATCTTTCCTTCCTTCCTTCCCTCCTTCTTTCCTTTCTTCCCACCTGGCCTACCTCCTTCCTCCATAAGCATTTTTAGATTAATTGATGCATTAGATACTGTTAGAAAACAAAATTCAACTGAGTAAATTTGAAGATCTAATTGGCTTTATTAAGCACATTAGGTTATTATATGTAGCAACTAGAAAGCC
>NW_011888808.1:4864507-4869189 GCF_000151845.1 Pteropus vampyrus | reverse complement strand
TATTTTGGAGGACTACTCCTGCTAGTGAATCTACTTGAAGTTCTAGCCTGCTGAGCTCAGTTAAGTTTAGGGGAGTTCCTACCCTGACATAGTAAGGGGGTTTTGAGTTTAGGCACAACCAGCAATCTTGTCCTATGTCTGGGATGGTCTTATTTAAGACCTTGTGTATTGCCGTTAGCAAAGTTATTAATGCTCCTTCTGGTTTTGGTTGCAGCTGGTCAAATGCCTGAGCTAAAGTGGAAAAAAGGAAGAAACAGAGGGTTAGACTTATGTATGCCTGAGTCTTAGTCTTAAGGGCCTGTCTTCCTGAGCTGTCCACTCTCATGCTGCCTTCATGTGGGAGTGATGAATCCATGATGGGGTGCCGTCTACTTTAACTGCAGTGGGTGTCGTCAGGTAGACAGTGAAGGGTCCTTTCCATTTGGGTTCTAGTCCCTTGGAAGTGAACTTCCGGATCCACGCAGAGTCCCCAGGCTGAAACTAATGGGGAAGTCCGTCCCCTGGGGTTGAGTGGCAGCACAAACCTGGGACTAAATCTCCTTCTGTACACTTTGAAGGACCTGTAAAGACTTAAGTAAGACAAGGTTACGTAGTTCTGCCTTTTTCTCATCTTCTATTCTAGGTACTAAAGGTGGGGGTTTTCCAAAGAAAATTTCAAATGGGGTGAATCCATTAATAAACAGAGTTTCTTTCCTGGTGGGGAAGGCCTCTACCTATCCTGAAAAGGTGTCTATAAAAACAAGTAAATATTTGTAGCCCCTCACACCAGATTCGAATTGGGGGAATTCGAATCTGGTCGGGGTTACCTCAGTGAAATCGACTTCCCAGTGGTTCCCCGGATAGGTTCCTCTTTCTCTATGCCTAGATTCTTCTATCTTCCCCTTCTTTGCATTAACTTGGGCACACGCTAGGCATCATGAGGCAATCTCCTCTGAGGTTCTTCTCCCTTCTAACAAGTGAAAGTAGGGGTCTAAAGCTTGGAGCATCTTAGTTCGCCCTGGGTGTGTGGTCTGGTGTAGTTGGTGGAGGAGAGTCCTTCCAAGGGCCGTGAGAGCTCGATTTTTCCATCTGAGGTTGTCCACCACCCCTGTTGGTTCCTAGTGGCTCCCTTGTCTTGAAAATATATGTTCTCTTCAGGCGTATAGGTCAGAGACAGAGGCAGTCAGTAGATGTGGTGGGGGCCCCACTGGCCTTGTGGCCGCTGTTCTTGTTTCTGCATTGGCTCATTGGTTTCCCTCAGCCTTACGACTATTCCCTTTTTGATTCCTTTTACAAAGAACAATAGCAAGAGCCTTAGGCATCTATATGGCTTCAAGTAAGACTAAGATCTCTCCTTGTTCTTGATGTCTTTCCCAGCTGAAGTCAGAAGCCCTCTTTCCTTGTAGATGGCTCCATGTACATGTGCAGTGGCAAAGGCATATCAGTTGTCAGTGTATATTGTGACTGCCTTATCCTTTCCCCATCTTAGTGCCTCTGAGAGGGTGATGAGTTCTGCCTTTTGAGCAGAAGTCCTATGAGGAAGAGCTTGTGACCAGATGGTGCCAGTTAGAGTTACAACCACTGCCCCAGCATACCTCCTTCCTTCCTGCATGAAGCTGCTCCCGTCCGTGAACAGAACTTCATCGGCTTCAGGCAGAGGGGAGTCTTTGAGGTCTGGCCAAGAGGAACACACAGCATCAGTGAACTCTGTGCAGTCATGAATGGGGGTCTTGGGGTCTGGGTCTGGCAACAGATTGGCTGGGTTGATGACAGTAGCTTTGGATTTTAGCCATATGTTTGGGGTCATCTGGTGCCTCCCTGTTGTTGAACACCTTCTGGGCTATTTCAACAAGTTGGGACAGGTTCATTCCTGCAAAACCTTCTAATTTTTGTAATTTATACCAGATATCAAGGGCTGCCTGAGTAGCAAAGGCTATATTAATTGCCTGCTGGTTCTCAGAAGCCTCAGGATCAACGAAGGTGTATATCCGGTATGGCTTGTTCAACCCTTAGAAAGGTTAGTTGGCTGACAAGCAGCCATCTTAATTCCCCGAATTAGAATCTGGTGGTACCAATCTAATGCCGTTCTCCCTGCCTGAGAATCGTGTCCCCAGTCTGGGCGGGTGGAGGGAAATTCCTCCTCAATCTGTTCCCTGCTTCCCCAACTCTCCTCCCTCCCACAGCTGTCTTTTGTGTTTCAGTCCGAATGCATCCGCGTTCTTCCTTGGCGAAGGGGGTAATTAAAAGCTGTTGGCAATCGTCCCAGGTGGGGCAGTGAGTCTGAAAGACACTTTCTAAGAGTCCTATTAATGCCTGGGGTTTCTCAGAGAAAGGCAGATTCTGTGCCTTCCAGTTGTACAGGTCATTAGTTGAGAAAGGCACGTAAACCATAAAGGGTCTGTCTGTGTGATGCCCCTGGGGTGGTGCTTCTCGCACCACCCGGCGGATGGCCGGGGTGTTGGTATCGGCTGGTACCACACCTGGAGCGGGAGCAGGAGGCCCATAGGGGTTACCTGCCCGCATCCGAGGAAGTGCGGTGGTGCTATTTGGCCTGTGCTGTCCTGGATTATAGGGTAATCCTGAGGGACTGGGCTGTCTTGGAGATTCGGTTGCCATATGTTTCAGGATGCCCACAAATAAGACTCGTGCCCCTAGAGAAAGGGCACACCAGCGGAGCCAAAGAGGGGGTATCTGAACAAAGTTTAACCATTGATCAATGTAGGGAAACTGATCGGGATGTCCAGAGTCTCCCGTGACAATCTTCCAAACATTCCTCACTAAACTCCTGTCAAAGGAACCTTCCCGAGGCCAATTTACACCAAAAGATGGCCACTCAACTTCACACAATGTCCTTAATATCCCTGGAGAAAACTTTATGCCATAGTCAGCTCCCTCTACAAACCCTTCTTTGAAATGTCGCAGGAAACACCCCAAGGGTGTCTTTTGTGAATTCGGGCTTCCCCTCATCGCTTGCACAGAAAACACAAAACAGACACTCAGACAAGATCAATTACTGGAGTGTAGGTGGACTCAGAGAAGTCCGCCACCCACAACCTAGACAAGAACAAAGGCAATAGACAGAACCTGAAAACAGGGCACGGGAGGCGGTGTCCCGTGGCCTGGCCACGATCCGGGAGATATGACTGCGTCCAGTCTCTCCATGCACCCCTGGTGACCGGTCAACAGAAACAGAAACAGAAAGGTACCTTTTATCTAGATGTTGAGGCCTCGGAGATTCCTGTCGGGACCAGGAACAAAGAGTGTGTCCTAAAGGTTGCGTCCTTGACAATTGCATTGACCCCCGTCACGGCATTCAAGGGCCCTGGAACGTCTCAGGTTGGCCACCCCTTTGAATCCGCAACAGGGACAGCAACCACTTCGGAGGCTGGTCCGGTCTTAGATCCCAGTGCCACTCCCTGAGATCTTGCTGGGGCCACCAAATGTTGTAGCTGCCAGCCCCCGATAGACACATGGACTACTAGAAAACAGTGAGTTATAGAAAACACACTCTTTATTCAGCCAGCTGGGTATGCCAGAGGTACGCAGACCCCAAATTAAGCAGCCCCGAAATGTAGAGGTACAGGGTATTTAGCCCTAAACCCCATTCCTCATTCTGTCTGTACACAAAGGTCTATTTTTCTCCTATTCACTACCTGTCAACTCACAGGTCAGGTGTGCAAGCGGGGGTACAGAAGCAGAAAGCTTATTATTAGAATGTTATGTTCTCATGGGTGATAACCTATGTTCCCATGGGCGATAGCCAAGCAGTAATTTTCCAGCCAACACAATGCTACTCTACAGTTTTGAGAGGCTTGGGTATTTGACCCTATTTACTCTTATGCGTTATTATTAGCTGTTGAATTTTCACCCTAAATTCATGAATAAAACAGTTTAAACCTTTGAGATTTCTTAAACCTTTAACAAATGCAGTCAGCAAATTCAGTTTTATTATGTACATGTTAATCAAATGTTTTTTATTGTATCTATATTTGTAATGAAGATCTGCTAAAACAACTTTTGGCAAAAAAAACTATTTGGAGGCATCTAACACATTTACAAATATAAAAAACAGATTTGACATCTTGTCAGTTGCATTGTTTTTTAAGTGTGTATATTCAATTTACTTGCAGATTTACATATGTTAGACTTGAGAACACAGTGAATATATAGGTTAATGGAGCAGTCATTATGTGATCAACTATAGCTCTTTTAGTTTAAATTCTTTTGATTGAAAAGATAACTATTGCAGAGCAACAGGATGCCTAACTAATAAATTTTTAAAAATTTGCAGTATATATATACAGGAAGTGATTATATAAGTATAATTAGAGATTTAAATACGTATCTTTAAAAGAAACTTAAACACCAGATACCTTGGCATACAAATTAAGTAATTTATTTTAACACCAGATACCTTGGCCTAAAAATTAATTTATTTTAATGTCCAACACTCATGACATTCACCAAAATATTTATAAATATTCTTTCAAGTAATTATTTGTTCTTTGTATATATTGTGTCATAAACCTCTGTGTCTACATGATAAATTGAGTATACCCACTATGTGTTTCAGTATTTATCCTTAAATTTACAAAATAATTAAATTGAAATTTTCAAGATCAATTCTGTATATTTCTAATTTTGTTCCAACCCTACAGAAATTGTGAGAGACAATATTTAGACAAGCAACTAAGCCTAATTTC
>NW_011888808.1:4856890-4863217 GCF_000151845.1 Pteropus vampyrus | reverse complement strand
AGAAGTATTTTACATTTAAAAACCACAATAATAAACACTAAAAAAGTAATATTTTAGATGATAAATTATAAATTGCCCTAGGGGTCATTGCAATCTTTTTTCTAAATTTAATTTATTAATTGTTTAATAATTTGTTCTAAAAATTAATAAGAAACAAACTGTTCTAATTAAACAATAGTAATTGGTATGATTTGACTCAGTTAATTTCAAATTACACGAAACCTTTCCTGCAACAAATTTTTAGTATACAATAAAAACTGTCTTATAAAAAATTCTTTTTTCCATTAAGGGCACTTGTCCAAGGAATATTAAAACTGACTATTGTTTCATCACAACTGGTCTTAACCAGATGGAACTGAAAAGAAACCACAAATTCTGACTCACCCTGTGATGCCAGGCCTTTCCTAGAACTAATTTAACTCACTTTCTTGACCAATGGACAAATGAGATTTTGTTTCTATAAATTGTCTACAATTTTTGTAGACAATTTATTGAACAATTTATAGAACTTTTTGTCTTTTCTTGAATAAATATCTAGGAATACTTGCTGGGTCACAAGGTATGTGTATGTTTACCTTATAAGAAAGTGCCAATTTATTTTCCACAGTGCCTATAGTATTTTACATTCCCAGGAATACTTTGTGACAAATGTTTTGCCAACATTTGATATTGTCAATCTTGTTTTCATTGTAACTGTTCTACTGAATGTGTAGTGGTATCTTATTGTTTCAAAATGCATTTTATTAATGACTAATGATATTGAGTATAGTTTTCCATTACCACTGCTTTTCTATTTTTTTGGTGTGTATTATTTGTTGCAATATCTTATCCTCTTTTATTTAGTTTTGTTGTCCTCTTACTATTGCAAGTGTTCTTTATATATTTTTGAGAAAAGTTTCTGTAAAATATACGTATTGCAATTATTTTCTCCTAGTACATAGTTGCCTTTCATTTTATCAATAGTGGGTTTTAAAGAAGGGGGTGTCTTATTAAATACATTAAAGTCGATTAAACATTTTTAAAATGGTTTGCCTAAGAATTCTCTCAAGTATACTTTGGCTATTCCAAGGTGTTTAAGATTTTCTCTCATGTTTTCTTTATGAAATATTATAGTTTTGGCATTTACATTTAGATTATGGTCTGTCCTAGCATCTGATGCCAAACTTCAAATCCACAGATAAGGCGGTCATAAAGGAAAGACTGATACAAAGTTCTGAAGAGCAAGAAAAGCTGGAATCCATGAGCATGAGCTGAAGTTCATGATATTGACTAAAATTCACATCAGCTCTTACTGACTCTGACCTATGTAGCATGCACATCCTGCAGAATCCAGAGCACTTCATTTGGATATAAACACACATATCTGGCCCAAGATTTGCAGAAATTGAAGGAGAATCCCAGAAAGAGTGGATCGTTGCAGGCCTGGCAATTGCTTCACGTCAATGATGTGAGCTAGCAGATAAATGACAATGTGTGCTTGTGCTACAAAAATCATTGCTGTTCCACTTCTATGCTCCAGATCTCATAATTTTTTTATTTTTTTTTAATGATAGCCCACTGTAATCAGAAACATGGACGATAATTCTAGGAAACTTAGTGCAGCCTAGGAAGCCAACATATACACTCTATGTCTGCCCCTTGCCACCTTGAAACTGACATATGCATGTCCTAAAACTATACTTAATATCCAAATAAAGACCATGACAATGTCATGCTTTCACTTAACATGATTGACATACAAATTATATATACATTATCCTTTTTTCCCAAAAGATGATTCCTTTTAGTGTTTGGGAGATTTTCTTTGTTACAAGCTGATTAATTTTGATTTCCAATAACATAAATATTATGATACAAAATTAACTATTAAACACATTATAATATTTGTAGATAATGAAGAGGGGAAGAAAATACATTCAAATCAAATTAAGGAAGAAGTACTTATAAGTGTTATAGTCCTAGGTTCTGGAACTGGTTACATAGTTTAGATTTATAACATTTAGAAACAACAATAATAGCCACACTATTCATTTCATAATCGTTATATACCTTGCAAGAGCTTCATTTGGTTGTGATTCACTGTCTGGTACAACTACTGAAACATTCATTACTAAAAGCTCTGGGTCATTATAATTAGTCCTGTCTCAGTTTTGGGGTTGTCAAACTTTTCATTGACTTCAATCTCAGGCTATGAGAGTACTAAGAGGTGTTCTAAGGGATGTCCTCAAAATTAAGAGACTGACTCTATTTTTGATGTTTCACCATTAATAGCTTTTAGATCCCTGCATGATCCACATCTGAGCAATGAAGGAAAGAAGCCCTACACATGTCCTTTGCTTTTGCAAACTGTGGGAATTTCAGCTTTTTGCAGTCTCCTCGTTGTTTGTAGGACTCACCTATGCTGGATGTCCTTTGTTATTTTGAGACTTTCATGTCCTGGGAGACTCCAGGTTGTTGTGAGTATTAAATATACTTTATTCACATTCAAGGGTGAGTGGGTCATGTCATCTCTCTTGACATCAAAATAAATCCCTAGAAGGGAGACCATGTTTGTCTGTGGGTACGTAAATGTAACAGTCCTTCTTCTCATGCATGTTGTGGAGTAGCAACCCAATTTCCCTTGATACTCAGGATCAAGAATCAGAATAATCTCTTTTTATCCATCTATTCAATAACATGAAGAACCCAACACATCCAGGCACAGTCTTAATTTCTAGTTTATTGGTATCATTATTGTGTCTGCAGGTAGAAGCATTCTTCCCTTTGGAACTAAGACCTCTAGACCAGCAGAGTCTAAAGTTATAGAGACAAGAAGCAAATACTTTGCTACTGTATCTTTAGTGTATGAGAGAAACAAGCAGTTTCTATTCCCAGAGCCATAATTTCAAGCTTTAAGAAAAATAACACTGTGCATTGGATGTTAATTTAGAGCATATATAGCACTTGGCAGACCCAGTCCAGCAAGGTTTCACCACCTGGCTGGTACTGTAACTAGATCTTCAAAAGACTATTCCACCATTCCATTAAGTTAACTGCTTCAAATTGATGAGGTGCAGGACAATCCCTGTGATTTCCAAGAGTGTGGGCCCATTGCCACACTCCATTTGCTGTCGAATGAGTTCTCTTATTGGAAGTGTTGGTGTACGTAATTCTATGAGAGCAAATCAGGTATCTGTAGTGTGTCAGGCTGAAAAGAACAATATGCAAAGTATCTATTTCAGTGAGAAAAAAATGTTCTCCATCCACAATATTGGGGAGTTTAACATAATTAATCTGCCTTCAGGAACCTGATCTATCTCCCTGGGAAAGAGTGTCATATTCAGGTCTAAGATTTGGTCTCTGCTGATGCAGATTAGATACTCAGCAGTGCCTATGACCAGATCAACAACATTTATTTACCATTACTTTATTTTTGATATTGCTCTACTTTTACTTAATTTAGGATCTATTTATTAATTCATTTATGATATTTTGCTACTAGTTGCGTCTATTTCCCAGTTTGTTAAACAATGATGTTAGATTCTCATTTCTTATTTTTATTTTTATAATTTCTGGAGAAGAGAACATTTTGCTCTTTAAAATTTTAAATCAAAAGTTTATCTAGAAGTTACCTTTAAAACTGAAAAATACCCTAGAATAAGGAGTTCAGATGATGTTTGTTTGATCCATTCATTAAAATAGTCAACTCATTGATTGAATGGTTGGCAAATGCTAATGACCATTGCTTGATTGCATTAATGTTCTTTAAGGGTTGTAAAATATTACCTTTCTAATTAATTTCCCTGAGTTTGTTATTCATAATTCGTCTTTTACGTAAAAGCAACTACCCTTCTTCAAATTTTTTGTTACCCTTAGATACAGTCAATAGAAGAAAGACATGACATATACTTCTTTCTCTTCATTTATGTTTATTCATTTGCAGAAAATAGTCTCCTAGTATGCTTCAAATATTTTTCATATTATTATGAGGTTATAAATTCTTTATTTTGAAGTTTTCAACTCATTGCAATCAATTGTTTATTGTTATTATTATTACTATTATGCTAATACGTACCTTTTAAATTTGTGGGGATCTTCTTCCAAAACCAAAATTAATGAGAATAGGATTCTTTAAAAAAAAAAATTATTTTTGTTATCATATCAAGAAAATAAACCTACAATCATAAAGGGTCAGTATGATATAATTTTTTTTCTAAAATTATTTTTTAAACTGTATTTTTGATAATTTATCCAGTACAGATAAAAAGATATTTTAGACAAATTTACTGATTTCAATGCTTAGTAATTTGATATAGATTGATAATGTTTTCTCTAGAAATTTAAATGATTATGATATATTCAAATTTCTAATCATATGTCAAATGTGCTAAGTTTCAATAAATTCTATCATCTCTAAGAGCTTGAACATTCAATATTTTCTCTAGTGATCCAAAAGTGGGGCAACTTTTCCCTCGTTTAGGTACCTGGTCAAGAAGTTATTTTTGATGAGCAACAAACAAAATATGGAAAAGAAAAATGCTATGATTATAGTCTAAGTCTTCATAGAGATTGCACATATTTTAATATTTCACACTTTTTTTCACCTACATAGACCAAGGATTTCTTACAGGCTACTCAATATAGCATTAGAAGTAAATATTTGTAAGTAAATAATTCAGTACACTTCAGAGTCAGGCAAAATATTTAAATATATAATTACTTATTGGCAATCATAATAATCCTAGTATTTATGTATCCTTGTCAGTGTGCATGGAATTATTTTACTAATGTAGCTCACCTGCATAAGCAATTTTAGAACAGCTTCTTCAGAGAAAAAAATCTTAGGAGAAAATCTTCCAGTTTTGAGAAAACAGTATTTGTCCTTCTTAGGTATCTTTATCCTAATGTCTCTCACATACAAGTCACTATAAACAAGTTTCTTTACTGCAGCTTGTAAAAATTTGATGATTTGTTCTTTTTAAAAACAGGTAGTTTATGCCCTCAGGTGGGTCACCAATTAAGTGCTTGACCTTAGAAAAAGAAAGAAAATATTCAGAAATGTCTTTCCAATTTTTACACATTAAATTTTAGAGAGTACCCAGAGAAAGTATTCTTGAGTCATATAAAGTTGACCCAGCTCCACAGCTGCTATTTATTAAAGTTATGATCTTGGTCAAATTACAGGACTGAATCATCTTTCTCATCTTAAGATAAAAATAAAATAGGACCTCATTCAATTCTTACTGTGATAATCAAATGTAGTTTTTTTGCATGTGTGCATACACATACATGTATGTATGTATTATCTAGCATCATCTCTGGTACATATGTTATTAATAAACATTATAATAATTGATAATATGATTATTATCATCACTGCTAGTAATAATAGACTGTCATTAGCCTGGACTTATCTTCAAGGATAATGTGTTAAAAAACAACAAAAGTGTAGATCCCATTAATTTAAAATCTCTTTTATCAAGTACTTTATTTCAGTCCCTAGTATTTTTTTTTCTGATTACAAGTCACTTCTCATTAGAAAGGTTAGAGTTTTAAGAGGTAGCTTAATTCTCTCAGAGCATAAAGATAACACTTCTGCACTTATACAGTTATTTTTAATGATGTCCCCTACTTCCAATTTCCATCAATGATTTTTACTTGATTTATCTGCCAAGGATTATAGTTTGCTTCATGTTTATGTTCAATTTTATTTAATTTTGTTTCTTTTTGTTTTCATAAGACATTGTTTCAGATATGTGATTGGGGCAAACCACTATAGATTTCCATTGGAGAAAAAAATGAAATGTTACTAATAAGTTAAAATAACCAACCAGGGACTACTAATATTGTTGATACATTATTAGAATGTATGTCTCAGAAGATGGTTTTTGTTTAAATATAGGGTCAATTTGTAACCGAATTCTAATATGGATTAAAAACCCCACATTAAAAAAAAAATATACAACTGAAATATTTTAAAGTAACTTGTAAATCTATTTACATATTTTCAAGAAGATTTCGTATACTGGAAGGATATGAGTGATATTACATTTCTTTCATTAAATATTAGTATTGTTGAAATCCAATAGTAAAATCTTTAACAGAGCCAAATAAGTTATGATTACAAAAGAGTGTGTACACTGCTTAGAGACCTCTAAAGTATTCAAATATAATGAAGAAACTTGATGATGATGGAGAAATTCACTTATTTTTCAATTTACTCCACTAGTCACTCTAATCATTTACATGCATTTATTTAAAATATAATGAAAATAATTTATAACACCAAATCCAGTGGCAATGTGATTTCACTCTATATCAAGCAGTCTGTCATAATAAATTTGCTAT
>NW_011888808.1:4832963-4856840 GCF_000151845.1 Pteropus vampyrus | reverse complement strand
CTTGACCTTAGAAAAAGAAAGAAAATATTCAGAAATGTCTTTCCAATTTTTACACATTAAATTTTAGAGAGTACCCAGAGAAAGTATTCTTGAGTCATATAAAGTTGACCCAGCTCCACAGCTGCTATTTATTAAAGTTATGATCTTGGTCAAATTACAGGACTGAATCATCTTTCTCATCTTAAGATAAAAATAAAATAGGACCTCATTCAATTCTTACTGTGATAATCAAATGTAGTTTTTTTGCATGTGTGCATACACATACATGTATGTATGTATTATCTAGCATCATCTCTGGTACATATGTTATTAATAAACATTATAATAATTGATAATATGATTATTATCATCACTGCTAGTAATAATAGACTGTCATTAGCCTGGACTTATCTTCAAGGATAATGTGTTAAAAAACAACAAAAGTGTAGATCCCATTAATTTAAAATCTCTTTTATCAAGTACTTTATTTCAGTCCCTAGTATTTTTTTTTCTGATTACAAGTCACTTCTCATTAGAAAGGTTAGAGTTTTAAGAGGTAGCTTAATTCTCTCAGAGCATAAAGATAACACTTCTGCACTTATACAGTTATTTTTAATGATGTCCCCTACTTCCAATTTCCATCAATGATTTTTACTTGATTTATCTGCCAAGGATTATAGTTTGCTTCATGTTTATGTTCAATTTTATTTAATTTTGTTTCTTTTTGTTTTCATAAGACATTGTTTCAGATATGTGATTGGGGCAAACCACTATAGATTTCCATTGGAGAAAAAAATGAAATGTTACTAATAAGTTAAAATAACCAACCAGGGACTACTAATATTGTTGATACATTATTAGAATGTATGTCTCAGAAGATGGTTTTTGTTTAAATATAGGGTCAATTTGTAACCGAATTCTAATATGGATTAAAAACCCCACATTAAAAAAAAAATATACAACTGAAATATTTTAAAGTAACTTCTAAATCTATTTACATATTTTCAAGAAGATTTCGTATACTGGAAGGATATGAGTGATATTACATTTCTTTCATTAAATATTAGTATTGTTGAAATCCAATAGTAAAATCTTTAACAGAGCCAAATAAGTTATGATTACAAAAGAGTGTGTACACTGCTTAGAGACCTCTAAAGTATTCAAATATAATGAAGAAACTTGATGATGATGGAGAAATTCACTTATTTTTCAATTTACTCCACTAGTCACTCTAATCATTTACATGCATTTATTTAAAATATAATGAAAATAATTTATAACACCAAATCCAGTGGCAATGTGATTTCACTCTATATCAAGCAGTCTGTCATAATAAATTTGCTATAAATACTACTCCTAAATGAAGTAGTATTTTAAATCGTTCCTGATTAGGTATCATAACTATTATTTTTAGTTATTAACCTACTAATATATGCAGAGATCAAAGGTTTATTAACTACATCATAATGGGTGTTTAATAAATTTCGAAAGATAGTTTATTGTGATTATATAAAATTGGACCACCCATTTTGTGGCAATTGTTGAAAAAGTAATTTAGTCACATTTAAAGCTATAACACTAAAAAAAAAAAAATAGAAAATGAATATAGACAGAAACAAGAATTATAAAAACTGAGTCCTGGGGTACTCCAAAATCAAGAAGTTGGGAAAATGGAGAGAATCTAACAAAGGAATTTGAGAAAGTGCACTCAGAAAAGTGTTAAGAGAACCAAAAGAGGGTGTTATTTCGGCATCTGAGAAAAATAAATGTCATAAGGAAAATGTAGGTGATTCTATAAAATTTAGATAGGTCAATGGAGGTGAATATTGAGCGTTGACAATTATATTTGGTGAGCTGAAGTCATCGGTCACTTTTATAATAAAAGTATCAGTTTCACGTTGCAGTTAACTGATGATTGCAGTGTTCAACCGAGAAAGGCCAAGTAAGTACATTGAGTAAAGATATCTCTCTTGTAACATTTTTGTTTTACAGGGAAGCAGAAGATGGTGGTAGCTAGCCAGAATAGTGAGTGCGTAGGTATGTGTGACGATACCTTATATTGGCTCACTGGTGAGCTGCCAACACTTACAGAGGAAGTTATAAAATAATAAGAAGCAACAAAAGCAGAAAACAATGAAAACTTGCCCTGAGTGTTTATTAGAATTGATTTATTGATATCCTGGGAGAGAGACGAGATTACTGGCAAGAAGACATTAAGAACAGGGGCTTCTGGAACTTCTCTGATTCACTATATTATAGAACGATTCTTTTGGAGTAAAGTAAGTGAATTTGCTACTTTAATTTTGTAATCAGGCAATCTAAGAGTTACTTGCTTCCATTCCTTACTTCAAATGCCCAATTTGTCAAATTCCAGACAAGATGTGGTGTTTCCAGATTAATTGTGGATTATCGATGAATAAATGAGATTATAACAATGTATTGTTTGTTTTGTTTCTGTAATGGACAATTTTCTAAAACAACATTTATTTGGTTTCTTGGTCATTGATCTGACTGAGCAGATATTTCTCTATCTCATTTTTTTTTTTTTTTTGCCAATTGATTTTATCATGTGTCAAAAGAGAGTTGACTCTCTTTTTTTGGAACAGGCTTAATGTTTTTACAAAAAGGGAAATCAGGTAAAATTTGGCACACCGAAACAGAGAGACTAGTAACAAACCTTTTCTAGTGTCCCTTTAGTCTCTATTGTATGCTTGAAACCTATATAATTTTATTAACCAATGTCATCCGAATAAAAATAATTTTTAAAAAAATGCACAGATTTAAAAAAATAAATAAAATAATATTAACTTATAATAATCTAAAACTAATCATACCATCACTTGTTTCTATGGTCTGCCAATTAATTTTAAGATGTTTTTCATTCCTTCCCTTCCTTCCTTCCTTCCTTCTTTCCTCCCTTTTTCTTCTCTTTCCTTTCTTTTTTCTTAAATTTCTCTCTCCTTTCCTCCCTCTTCTCATTTCTACTTCTCTTTTATTCCTTTATCACAGCAGTTGTGGGGAAAGTAGGGAATAGGCAAAATCATTCTTCCTTACACTAGTTTCCTTCAGAAAAATTGGAAGAATTTTTCAAAGAGGGAGATATATTGAACTCTGATTTTATATCCTTTCTGGAAATGGTAATGATTAACAATGCTAATATGAATTATAAATTTTCTCGCCTTATTAAACACTGAGAGGAAGATTTTTACTTTGCTCTGAAAATGATAAAAAGTAAAAAGCATATCTGTTTTGGACAAAGAGAACTATATTATAAGGATCTCCTGAGAACTATATTATAAGGATCTCCTAAGAACTACATGCGCCTCTGTCCTTTTCTTGCTCCCATATACGTCTGTTTCTCCCTGGTGTGGTCAGTCTCTCAGTTCTAAGCTGCAGAACGAGTAGTGACAGTTTATCAATCCTGTCTCTTTGTAGACAAAGAAAGCCTTGACATACGGCCAATATTCAGAGAGCTCTCTGGCCTGAAATCTAGATCATTCAAGTATTTCCCGGAATGGATTTAATGTATCATAAAGGTCTTGCCCAGAGCCAAAAGCTAGATGACAATCCTGTGGGTAGCTTTTTAATTGATGATTCAACTTTCTTCCTTGTGAGAAAAGATGATTCTGAGGTAAGAAGAAAGAACACAGAACATGAACCATAGACGGGGTTAAAGAGAAAGTGATTTCTATCAGAATGTTAAAAATCAGGCGCATCCGCCGCAGCCAGTGAGATAAGGAACGATGAACTTTTCTATCATTTGAACACACACTGGTTTTCTCCAAATGACACAAGAAGAGGTAGGAAACGTGGAGAGCGCCTGCGCCTTTCCTTTTATCTTTTTATACATTAGGCATATGAATTTTTCTTGCATTTACTTTCTTTTTAAAGTTCTCAGTGGTGCGAACCCTCTGAGCCCACCCGTTGACAAGATCATAGAAGAAAAGAGGAGTCATGGATGAAAAAGGAGAGATTGTGAACCTGTCTCCAAAACAATGTATTTTGTTTATATTTAAACTTGATTAAGTAATTTTCAAGCCCCAACCATTATCCAAACTCTTTATATTTTTAACCCATTGAATATTCATAACAAATTTAGGAGGAAGGCCATTTTTAAAGTTCTGAGCTGGGTAAACTGAACATTTTTTGTAGGGTTACATAGCTAGGCAGTCGCCTTACTAGGATTGCGCTCTAGCTGGGACTGGACTTCCAGTGTACTGAATAGCTATATTCTATGTCTGCAGGATCAATCAATATTTATAAAGTAAATTCATATCTTAATTACACACATCCCAGTTTTCGTTTTTATTTCGCCAATATCTTGGTCCTTAGAAAGGTTTCCAGTTTTTCTCACACCTCTCTGAAGAGTTACATATATCAAAAGTTGCATTAAGATGTCTGCAAAAAGCCACCTCCAACCATCATTGTATAACATGCTTCAAAAGCACTTCAGTGACCTACAATTCATCATTAAGTAAGTTTTCCTAACAATTTCCCCAAAATTTACAACACACATGTTAGATGGATTAACATCTGTGTGGTTCTCTAAACCATTTGGTTGATTATTTTTGGACAAGGTTCATCTTCAGAAGTGACATAATTGTGTGCACTCACTTTATTCACATCACTAATTAAGATCTCACCTCAAGGGTGGAGAATAAAGCTTGCTGAGATTTATATTCTCTTCCATTAAAATAAGGTGGTTGAACTACAGAACTTTAAAATTACTTTTAGTTCAAATCATACATATTTTATATTATTTAGAACTGCTTCAGAGATATAAAAATAATCACTACCATTTCCTATAAGGCTTTAGGAAAAACAAAACAAGCAGGCAGGCAAAATATCCTGTATTTTTTGTATTAGTTGGATTAGTATACAGGCTATATTTGGTGAAAGCAAACTTATAGCAGAGAGGCTGTGTGCATGATGTTGTCTGTTGTTGCATTTTTCAGTACTTTTAAAAATACTAAATTTCCTTATGAGGAGAGATTTGATCACATAATAAATTTAAAAGAACAAATAAAAACTATTGAAAAAGTTATCTATAACATTTGAATATTGTGATTGGGGAAAATTTACTTTATCTGTATCAATATATCTATAAATGAAGTCAATCTGGTATAAGTCTAAGTTATGTTTTGAGTGTAGATACATAAATGTCTGTTACACTATTTTCTATATTTATTTGTATGTTTGAAATAATTTACACATAAAAATAAACTTAAAACTTTGAAAAAGTGGACTATGAAAATACAAATAAGGGCAGAATTTCATTTTAAGACTAACTCTGTAAAGAGCTGCAAATATTCTAAAATATTTTTAGGAATTAGAAAAAAAGAGCAGTATAGTCATATGTTTTTAAAATAAATGGTCAAAAAATAAATATGGGTGATCCATATCCTAAATCACCAGAATATGGCTAAATATAATACAAAGAAACAAATATACTCAGAAACAAAGGTGTTCAATCCAAGTTAAATTACACAATATAAAAATAAATAGGACATAACAAAAATACAAGAAAAATATGCACACAGACACATTCTTTCCAGGAAGAAAATCAGAAGGTTAAAAGAGGCTATAACCAGAAAACTATAGGGTAACAGAGTTATTGAGTAGGTACATATATCTTCTTCTATGTTGACCACATACATTTAAATTTCTAAATAGATCTTTTCCTGTAATTCATTCAGAAATACATTCTTTGCTGTTTTTACTTCCCATAGATACTATTTTATACTGAAAGTGGTCCTTAGGAGACCATGAATAATTGAAAAGGAGAGATAAGGCATACAATAAAAAAGAAAAGCGGGCCAGTGTTCAGAAATATTTTTTTACAATGCTGAATAAGAAACACTTGAATGCACTTGTGATGTTCCATTTGTGTTAATATCTTAGAGCAAGAGTTTTCCATTTTTTTATAGCCTTGAAACCATCTCTTCAAACAAAGTCTGACCCAGAAGCATAAACAAATAAAAAATATAAAAGCAGTACAATACTTGCCCATAGAGATTTTGTGGGACAGTAGTATAGGAGGCCCTGCCCATTTATAGACAGACAGACAGACAGACAGACAGACACACACACACACACACACACACATACACACACACACACACACACACACCACAACATGGATAATAACAAGAGGCCTAATTTATCTTTGCCATATAGAATATAGTTGTATCCCAGTAAAAATAGGAAAAATATAGGAAGTGAAAATTTTATAGACAGAAAGTAGATGTTAAGTCCTGCTTTATATTCAGGAAATTGACTCGTGTTAAAAATATCAGAATACCTGAGAAGAAACGTTAATATATGATTCTCTATTCCTCCCAAATTTCACCTTTTTAAAAACAAAATAAAATACTGTGTAATGCCTAGTCATAAGTATATGAAGTAGAGCATTAAATCATACCTTTTTGCCAGAACAAGTTCATAAAGTTTACAAATAAAATTTAAGGAAAAAAATCTAATTTGATCTCCTATATAAAATAGTTGTTCTCTTATAACTTTGTGAGTACAGATTCAGTTCTTAAATTCCAAGAGTAAAATTTTGTATGTGTGTGACTTGTCTTAAGATTGTATCAGGTGCCTACAAAGATATATATTGATGTACCAGCGTAAAAACTACCCAATTATTCAATAAAGAGTTGTATCATAAAATAGTTATGTAGGGATTGAATCAATTAATTAATATAACCACTTCTAGCAACATTTCTATGTTGATGACAATTTTGAGAACAATATCTTTTTGTTTGTTTAAAAATTTGTGAGTATTTGGTAATGTCAAAAAGCACAGACACAATAAAAGAAAGCATATTTTGCACAAGGGAAAAATTGACAGGATTAAGAACTTTTTTCAAATAATTTCCTTTCTGCAAGTACTTTTAACCAATGGAAACAGAATATAATCGTGATCAAAAGAAAAATTTTTATATGTTCTAACATTCAAAAGTGATATATAAATATCTACAAGTACTTTTAATTTATAAATTCTAGAAAAAGCATAGCATCTGCAAATCATTTCAACAAAGACCTTCTCAAAGAGCACAAAGAAACCCAGAAGCACTGACTATTTACCTAAATTACTGTCATCAGGAGCACCAGCTGCAACTATATTCCTTAGATTTTCGCTCTAGGCAACCTAAATCTTAGAACTACTTTCGGGAAAGAGATCTAGGAAAATGAAATGAGATAACTAATTGCTGCTTTAAGCTTATTGTGGCTCAGGAAAAAGAAAAATAACAAAACCATTTCGTAAGAGGGTATGTTCTACTAAAAGCTGGTATTACCTAAGTTTTAAAAGGATCATATCCTTAAATCTTCTATGTTGCTTTCTTGTTTTATTTAATAATGTTGCTTGCTTATGTCATTATGGTTCCCTGCGGTTATTGAGACCTAGCATCTCCCTCAATCTCCAGCCACTGCAGGATCCTTCTCCAGCTTCAGACTCTACAAACTTTGCTCTGCATTAAAGTTACCTGAAGAACTTGTCAAAGGTCCAGACTGCCAAGGCCCAGTCCTAACAGTCTGATTCAGCAGCTCTGGAGGAAAAACCAGGGAAGCAATTTTTAAAATAACAACTACAAAACAAACAAACAAACAAACAAAACCCAGCCAAACAAAAACACTCCTAACAATTTTGATAAAGATATTCCTCTGACCAGTCTTTAAAGTTTCTGTTCTGGTTTTCCCAGGCACATGTTTTACCTTTTATAAAAAAAAATATAGTGAAACTTTTTTAGAAAATCAAGAGTAGCAGAAAGAATCACTATAATACTTTAGCTCTTTTTTCTTTTTCTGCTAGATTTTCTGGTGGGTGCCTCTAACAACAAAATGATATGTCTATGTTGATTTTTCTTTTCATTTGTTTTTAAACATCATTTATGTAAATTATCCTACGTAGCCCACTCAAACCATGCAAACTTCTTCACTCTTAATAGACCATATCGTTAATTCTTTATTAAAATACTTAGTTAAAATTTGGCCTGTGATAAAACCATTGATGCATTTTAGATCTCCTTTATCTAGTCTTTTGATGTCAATTTGCTACTAAAGGGATTGAAAAAGCTATATTTAAGTTACCATTATTTGTTTTGCTCTTGAAGCCATGACTTTCTGAACAGAGGCAGAAAGTGACAGTCTTGGTAAATGCATGTGGTGGACCCTCCTGTCTCCTCCTCATGATACTATAAGCAGTGATAAGATTGCATGCATATTCTACTACTAAACTTCAGATGAAGTGCAATAGGTCCAATGTACTATAAGTTTTGCGTATGCCATTTATCTATGCTAACTGGCTAAAGCTTTTGTGCCTGCACTGTACGTAATTAACATGTCACAAAAGTTACTATAAAACTGTTCACTATTTGGAAGAATAAATTCACATTCCATTAAATAAGGATCATCACCACTTTAATGGTCTGCGTGTTGCATTTTAATAGCCATATAAGTAACCAGAAAATTAAATAGATCTTTTATCTAATATGTATTTTCACATTTGAGTCTGCTCCTGGCAGAGGATAACTGGATAGCTGCAACTGATCAGGTTCCATTAACGTGAGATTGCTTGTGAAGTAGTACATTTTCTAATATTTTGTGTGGAAATGTTATGCAAATTATTTGTAAATGTGAAATCCTCAAGAGCAAAGCTACATTAACTGTTCTTATTGCAAAGGTATGCTGAATAATTTACAACCCATCAATGGCCAAAGTGGAAATAAATTGTTTCTCTGCAGTTCTGAAATGCAGTAGAAATGTAAACAGCACCATCTTCTGGATTATATGAACTCTCATAATTGGTTTGTAAGATGCTATATACGTGTTCTCTTAAATAGATATCTAACAGGTATTAAGCAGTACATGCGTATGCTATATATTTTGAAGTTTTTCATGTTAATTTTAAACATGACAATTAGATATTGCATGGTTAAAATACAAGCATTATTGTAGACATTAATTTGAATATTAAATTATAATTCAAGTATACAATACAGAAAAGAACATATTTATGATGTGATTAACTTCATCCTTTCATAGCCATCGGCAGCTTATGAAGTATCTGATACAGAAAAAAAAATTCATAACTTGAACATTTCCTTGGAAAAGTAAAACGGAAAATAGACACAACATCAATATGTACAGTCAATACTCATTACAAAATGCAATCTTCAATAAATGTTTACCCCAAACTCCAATAGCTAGAAGAAAGTTATATTACCATTTCCTTATCTCACAGATAATTAACAGGAAGAAAGTATTCAAAGATATTGTGTGCCTTGTAATATCATTATGCTTTCAACTGAAATATAATTCCAGTGATTTAATTTTACAGTTGCCAATACTGGGTGTCAATTTATGATACCCTTGTTTCTTAGTTCAGAAAAAATGTAAAAAAAGCTAGGAAAACTAAGAGGGAAAGCAAAGATATAAAGATTGGTAACCCCAAGAATATAATTATTAAAATTTTTATTTTTATTTACTCTGTCATTTAACCAAAAAATGACTTTTTTTTTGGTCCTAACTTTTCTTCAATTCATTAACCATCTCTTGTCATTATTTTATTTCTTCCTCAGGCTAGACATTAGAATCTTGTTCTTTTAGCACTGCCTCCTTAATTCTCTCAATGATATGTCTGTCCTTGAAATTTATCTTCATTAAAAAAGTAAACATTAGCTCAACCCAACCCTCCAACTTCTTTTCAGCCTTGAATGGGCTGAAACTCATAGAAACAGAGAGTATAATGGTGATTACCAGGGGCTGGAGAGATGGAGAAATAGGGAGAAATCTGTCAAAGAGTACAAACTTTCAGTTAGAAGATGTATGTTTCAGGATCTAATATAGAGAATTGCGATTATAGACAATAATGCTGTATTATATGCTTGAAAGTTGCTAAGAGAGTAGATGTTCTCATCACATAAATGAGGTGGTAATTATGTAATGTGATGCAGGCATTAGTAACACTAATGTGGTAATTACATTGAAATACGTAAGTGTATGGAATCAACAAGTTATACACATTGAAATTATAAAATGTTATATGTCAATCATACCTCAGTAAAGTTGGGGAAATAAAGAAAGCTGATGAAGTTGCTAAACATATAAAGCTTGACCATAATTCTTAAGTTGAGGGTAATTAGCATCAGATTTGGCGACGTAACCCCCCATTTTCCTGACCTAGGTATGAATGTCTGAAAACGGAGTTTTTTCGAGTTGCTGATTCTGTCTCCAACTGCTATTTCCTGATAAAAAAGCAAAAATAAAAAATATCAATTACAGGAGAAAGTTTGGCAGCAGAGGCTAGCTTGCGTATAGGCCCATGGGAAAGATAAATTGTAGTAAATTTGAATACGAATATACATATATGTATTTGGCTTTTAATTTTTAATTGGTATATATTTTTACAACTATAAACAGAAACATATATATATTATATATAAATTATATATATATTATATATGTATATATATATTTTTTTCTTGGAGGCCAACCAGGAGCCATTAAATAATGTTAAGTAGAGGAGTGGCATGATGGAACTTTTGTTTTATGAAGATTCTAGCTTTTACCACAGAAATTTGAATGAAAGGAAACAGTGTGAGAGAAAGAATCAAGGAGGAATGTCTTTGGGGATTTATTAAGGTCTATTGGCAATTTATAATTTGATGGTGAAGGTAGGTACAGGGGAAAGATAATGACCCTCAGATTTTTGATCCTTAGTACATAAATAATGGTGCACTAAAATGAGTTAGGAAACATAGAAAAGAAATATATTTAGGAAGAAATATCATAATTTAATTTCAAAAATATGAAGTTTGAGGTAACTGTTGCAGATATAAGAAAAATCAAATGTCAGCAGCGAAGTTAGTGGCGAGCTTATTAAAATCATCTGAACTTCAGATATAGATGTGAGAATTATCTTCATTTGATAACTGAACACAAGAGTAAAAATGAGGTCATCTATAGAGCATACTGTGGATATATAAATGAAATGAGCATCTTAGGTAACAGGATGGCTAAAGATTGATGTCTTCACAGAAGATCATGTGCAAGGTGAGAGAGGCATTGAAAATGTTGCTATAAAACAGCTGGAAACAAATCACGAGGGGAATATTTTAAAGTGCTCAGGGCTGCACATAGTCAAATAACATTGGGCCGATACATGTCTACTGGAATTTTTGAACTAAGTAAGAGTATTTCCCATGGTTTTGGGGGGTGTTAAAGGAGAACTCATAGTTTATGTGATGATAATTTTTGTTTACTAAGCATATTTTTTGTTTTACCTTCACTCATTTTTTTTCACTTTGTTGTGGGGCTTTGCAGTGACTGATGATTACATTTGGAATGCATAATTGAGCATGATCGGTTTAGCTATGCCCTTTCTCACCTTGAAAATGAGTCTAGTTACCATATGACTTTCCAGTGCTTTTTTTGTATGTCTTCACTTCCTCAGAGAGAGTCTTAACCCTATCAAATGATACCATGACTTGGCGAGTGTATTAATTTCCTGAGACTGCTGTTATAAAACACCACAGACATTTACTGCCTCATAGTTCTGGAGGTTAGAGGTTGAGATCAAGATGTAAGCAGAGTTGGTTCTTTCTGAGGGCTGTGAGGGAGAATTTGTTCCATGCCTCTTTCCTAGCTTCTGTTTGTCTCAGGTATTCCTTAGCTCGTAAATGGTGCTCTCTCTGTGTCTTCACACGGTCTTCCCTTTGTATGTGTCTGTCTGTTTCCAGAGCTTCTTTTTTATTATTATTATTAGGATACCAGTCATAGTGTTTTAAAGCCCACTCCAATGTCCTCATTTTAACTTGATCATCTGCAGAAACCTTCCTTCCAGATAAGGTCATAGTCCCTGTTACAGGGGGTTAAGACTTTATCTTTTGGGGGTATAATTTAACCTATAACCTTGGGTAAGTCTGCTTAATGCTGCTCCTTAGTCTTAGTTATTAGATCTGCAACTATATCCTTCAATTTAGTTATTATCATCAGAAAGGTTAACTTTTGAGCTCATAAATACATTTTTTTTAATCTCCCAATTTGTTGAGAAATCATGAGAGAATAAAGTTTGTTATTTATTTTAGTTTCCACAAAATTCCCATATGTGGGAGGAACGGAACTCTGGGGATCACAATGGCAGGTTGAAGCCAATTTGTACTAGCTCACAAGAATCGATTATTGCATTTTAAAGAATTTTAGAACTAATTAGTAAACACAATTATTAACAATTAAATCATATAAATTTGGCAATTACATATATTACAATAAGTATACAAAACTCATTGCTTCCTAATTGTTTTACTGCATTTTGCTACTATCTGTGCTCTTGCGTTATTTGCTTCTATTATATTTATGTAATGGAAATACTATATAGCACTACTGATGTGCTACTGAAAAATCTCTTTCTAATTTTACACTCAGTGATGTCATAACGGTAGCTTGAAATGGACCATGGTAGGCATATTTACCGCCCATAAACCAGCAAATGGTACTAATCAGGACTTAATTTTGTTTTGTCAAAGCCCTAGGCTAAAAAGTATGATTGAGAAAATGTTGATAATGCACATTAAACTTAAATATGTTATGTCTGTCTCTGATACATTGCAAATGATACCTTATAAATAACAAAAAAAATTTGAGAAGATATTATTCTGATATTCTAACAGTATTCTGATTCAACACAGTAGTCACTTGCATCATTGACAAGTGAGTGAATTTTCAACATTTATCTTTATTATTTCACTTTTAATTTACTCATTAACATAAATGAAAATACCAAACAACACTCGCATTGGAACTAAAATCAAAGAATCAGTTGCTAAATCTTCACTAGTACATCGAAGAATAGTGATGAATTAATGACAGCAAGTTTAGAATTTTTTTGTAAGAATCTTGACACTACAGGTAAGTTAAAAGGTATATGGTCAATGTAATTTTGTGAGTTTGTTTTTCACAATGAAAGAGATTTAAGAGGTTTAAATAGTCCTTGAAAAGTAGGGAGAACTGAATCTGAATATAAAAGAAATATACTTGAAGAGAAAAGATGAGAGCAAACCTATGGTATAGTTGAAGAATTTGCCATGAAAATTGTAGGCAACTCTTCCATCCTGAGAACAAAGAATGAAATAATGAAAGTAGAAGTAAGTGATTTGTAATTGATATTGCAATATATTGAGGAAATTCACACCTGGTGTTTTTTCATTTTTCTCCAAAACAAATTTATTACTGAAAATGAAAGGGAAGTCGGAAAAGTAAAGAACTTTGTATCTAACTGAGTGATTTTGAGTTATCTACAAACAGTAATAAAACTGAATATTGGGGAAGGAGTGAGATTGAAGGCAATATGTAGGCTCCGTGGGATTTTATCAGTTTGCATACTATTAAATCATGTGCCTACACTCGTTAGCCCACCCAAAGCTGTAGGGAAGATGTTGGAGTGTTGAGTTGATTTAAGTTTACTTTTTAAATCAAGATAGATGAAGGAAATCATACCGCTGAGAGCACTAAAGAGGTAGTGTTTAAATGTCAAAAGGCAAGATCCTACTGTTTAGCCTGAGCAGGAAATAAACACCTCTAAGCTGTGCCTCTTTCGGGGAGGAGCGAGGCCAACAAAGTCAAGCTGTTCCTCTCATCGACTTCAATGCACAAATTCATTTTTCTTTGTTTGTTTGGCTTTTCTTTTTTCTTTTCTTTTTTGCTTCAGTGGAGTGTTGGAACTTCTCCTCTGGGAATCTGGACTTTCAAAAAGGTTCTTTCATTTGTGATCACCCAAGTCAGTGTTCTGCTGGTGCTTCCAGACTACTGCCAAGGGGGGCGGGTAGGGGTGGGGGTGCGGCGGAACCAACTCAGCCTCCTGTAGGCTCCCCAGCTGATACGAAAGCTCATCTGTCCATTACCCAATGCACTGGTTAGCAAGACTCATCCCGGGGTCCTTGGCCTATGGAGCTAGGTCTTACGGCTCCCACAGAGGCACTTCTGTTCATGGATGGGTGCTGAATTTTTGTTGTTGAAGGAGAAATAAAAACAAAAAACATTGTATGTGCTGCAATGCTGGCATCGACCTCTCTAATTTCTTTTTGGTATTGAGACAATGTAGTAATCCGTATGCTTTGCACAGAATTGTTCATCAATATTACCATGTATATTTTGTTTTATTTTATTTTATTTTGCCATGGAAAGTATTAATGTTAAAAAATAATATATTTTTTTTATCTCTTTCTTCGTGATATCTTAATGTTATGTCGTGGGAGTAACAAAGGCAAAATCTGTTTTAAGGAGTGACTAAATCTAATATTTTGGTAAGATGAAAAGTTTGTGATTTCTGAGTGGATATATCTTGTCTTGAGATTGCTCTTGCTTTGTTGACATTTTGGGAGGAAGCATTTTGGTTTAAATTAAATATATACACTTTTTCATATTGGTAGTGTATTTCAGAATGATATCTTCAGACTTTCCCTCAAAAAGGCACTATTGAGCCACTATGATAGACAGCATTTTTATAAAATCCTTTTTGCAGAATACTTTTAGCAATCTCTTTCTTTCAATTGTTATCTGATATAAAGGCAAATTAGTTTTAATGATAAGCAGGATATAATTAAAATTGAAAAATATGTTACCATTCATTATCGTTTCTTTCTTAAAACAAGTATTGTATTGAAATAAATGTTATTTTAGATAATTATTTTCTCTATTAGTAGGAAATAGATTATAATTAAATGATATTATTGTTTATGATTCTCTATCATTTTCTTCCCTTGCGGGAAAATTTTGACAAGAACTATAACTGTTTTTTACATACTGATGTTATTTATCGAACAAATTCTCCTGACCATAATATTCAGTTTGTCTAAAGGACTGAAATCATTATAATACTTTATATCCATTTTTACCTGCAGATAGCAACAAAATACATTAACTGAGAACAATTATTTTTTCTGCTCTCAATGTTTTTATTATAAAACACATGCTTACAATAGTTAATTTTTGTCTGTACGTTTATGCAAATGGTCTATAACTGTAAATTAATGGATCTTAAAATGTGTTTCCCACAAGAGCAACTTCAATTTTACCTTGGAACTTAACAGAAATGCAAATTTTCAGATCTCACTTTAGTCCTACTATGCAAGGGGCCTAGCATGCTATTTAACAAACATTTCAAGTGATTCTGGGACAAGTTAAAGTTTGAGAACCATGGCTCTAAGTCAGGGCCATACGATAGACATTTCTTTGAAGTTTGAAATGTCCTAGATCTATATTTTCCAATGAAGTAGCCATTAGACACATATGTCTATTAAGTATTTAAAATGTGCCTAGTACCATGAAGGAACTGATTTTCAAAATTATTATTTTAAATTTAGTCAATGTTAAAAAGCTACTTGTGGCCAACAGTTATTGTTTTGGATACCATAAATCTCGATGAACTCCAATTTCATATGATTAGAATCACAGAAGGTTAGATTCTAAAGGAAATATACATCTTTCAACCACTATTAGAATCCTTGGTGCTAAAATTTTCTACCAGAAAAAAAATACATTATGATTTTGACCCTCACAAAATGACTGTAATAGTGGAGTCAGTTACTTTGGCAACATTTTTTAAATTAAATTGATTTAATGATGTTTATGGTTTTTTACAAAAAAAAAAAAATTTTTCTAAATGTTATTTGTGGTAAGCAGAAAACTTTGATGGTGTACATGACCTGCACAATTTTTCCTTCTGAGTGAGGATGGAACTAGTAAATGAGATGGGATCATGTTCTTGATTGTTATTTATATGTTAAAGAAAATGGATTTTATTGATATAATAAAGGTCCCTATGCATTTGCTAGTAAGTTAATCAAGAAGGAGATTATTCTGAATGAGCTTGTCACATGAGCTTTTAAGAGAGGGTCATAAACCATGACTAAGTGGGAAATTTGTCACTGGAATACAAGAATGTTTCAGTATATGAAAATCAATTAATGTGATACTTAACGTTATAGGAATTAAGGATGAAAAATGGTTTGATCATCTCAATAGATACATTTGACAACACGCTTTTATGATTAAAAAAATCATGATTAAAAACAAATTAGATATAGAAGAAATTTACCTCAAAATAATAAAAGCCATATATGAAAAGCACAGAGTTGATATACTAACCAATGAAAAAGAAAAATCTTTTCCTCTAAGATTAGGAACAAAAGGAATATGCTTACTCTCACTACTTCTAGTTAACATAGTACTAGAAGTCATAGCCAAAACAATTAGCCAAGAAAAAGGAAATAAAAAACATCCAAATCAGAAAGGAAGAACTAAAGTCCAAAAACTCTACAAAAACAAAAATATAATACAAAACAAAGCAAAAACACTATTAGAGCTGATAAAAAAAATTTAGTAAAGTTGCAGGATATAAAATCAACACGCAAAAGTCAGTTGAAATTCTGTACAGTTAAAACAAACTATTTGGGGGTGGCTCCTTAGTGTAGTGGTTAGCACGTCTGCTTTACATGCAGAAGGTCCTGAGTTCACACCCCAGGTAGAGCCACGGGGGCAGGCCCTGGATATGGCAGACCCAGGCTACGGCAGGCCCCGGCTACGGCAGGCCCCGGCTACGGCAGGCCCCGGCTATGGCAGGCCCTGGGTGCACTGGGCCCCCCGACTGCACTGGGGGTGCCAGGCCCTGGGTGCACCAGGCCCTGGGTGCACACCGCGAGTGCGTGAGAGGAGACGCTCCATCTTCCGAGATCTAGTTCTTAAGGGGTGACAGCAATATCCATAGGTCAGGGGTAGAAGTGGGGAAAGGTGAATTAAAGAGAGGACACAAAAATTAAAAAAAATTATTTGAAGAAGAAATTAAGAAAACAATCCCATTTATAAGAATTGAAAAGAATTGTTATGAGTAAACTTAACCAAGGTGGTGAAAGACCTGTATATTGAAAAACAAAACAAAACAAAAATGATGAAAGAAATAAAAAAAGATACAAGTCAATGGAAAAATACCTGTGTTTATGAATTGGAAAACTTAATATTGTTAAAATGTTCATATTATCCAAAGCTATCTATAAGTCAATGTAATCCATATGAAAATCTCAATGGAATCCTTAATAGACATAGTGAAATTTCTAAAATTCATATGGAACCACATAAGACCCCAAATAGCCAAAGCAATCTTGAACAAGAACAAAACTGTAGGCATTGCATTTCTTGATTTCAAAATATATTACAAAGAAACAGTAAATAAAACAGTATAACATTGCCATAAAAATAGACATATAGACTCATGGGACAGAATAAAGGGCCCAGAAAATAGTCAGTCGTATGCTGCCAACTGATCTTCAACAAGAATGCCAAAAATACATAATGGGTAATGTATAGCCTGAAGAACAAATGGTATTGGGGAAAATTGGATATTCATATGCAAAAGAATAAAATTGAATACTTATCTAATACAATACACAAAAATTAAACTCAAAATGGGTTGAAGATAACTGTGAGAAACAAAGTTGTAAAAAGAAAACATAAGGGAAAATGTTCATTACATTGGTCTTGGCAATATTTCTTATATATAACACCAATAGCACAAACAACAAAGGCAAAAACAGACAAGTGAGACCATATTAAACCAAAATGTTTCTGCACAGCAAAAGAAACAATTGACAGAGTGAAATTAGAAAATAGTTATTGTAAAATAACTCACATATACTGAATACTTAATATATGCTAAATCTGTTTCTAAATACTTTACATAGATTAATTTACTTAATTATTTGTGGAAAACCACTGAACGATGGCCATAATTGTTAAATTTCCTTGTTGAACAATCAGGGCACAGAGCTATAAAGCAATTTATCTAGAATTATAATAGCAAGTAGTAAGTCAAGGATATGACAATAGAAATTGTAGTTCTAGAGTCTCTGTGCTTACCTACTTCCCTATTTTGCCTCTCAAAAGAACAGTTAATTTTGCAATACAGAAGGAAAGTGCTTTCTCTCATTAAGAGAAATGTTGATATTATATTTGAAGACAAAAGATATTTTTATTTGGAGAACAGGGGATTGGGGATTTTGATGTTGATGAAAATTGAGGAATATTTGAAAAGGTGCAATGATTTTGAAGGTAAAATGAAAAGTGAGATAATACTTAGAGTATGATAGATGATCAAATAAAATAGCCAAATTTAGCAGAGTTGGGAAAGTTTCAAATAGATGTTCTACGATATTCAATAAATCTTTTAAAAAAAAAGATAGTTACGATTTAAGATGGGCAAACCAGAACCATAAATATTAACCATGAAAACTAAAGCACAACAACAATGTATTATAAAGTGGACTGAGATAAAAATAACTTACTAATGGTTTAAACTTGGCCACTAAGATCAGGGGAAATACATAGATTTTCCTAAAAGTAAATGTCACATTTTTTTTATTGAGACATGTGATCTAGAGGTTTACAAGCAAATTTCCTTATTAGTATACAATTAAGTTCCAAAGAATAAGAGTGAAAAAGATACTAAAGGAGAAATTGGGCTGACATTCTATTTTATTGTTTATATTCTAGATGATATAAAAAGCAATTGAAGTGTGACAAAGATAATACTATATATGGTTACAAAATTTTGTGAAAAAGTTATAAGACAAAGATATGTTTATTTTAAAAAGATGGTAGGAAATGAAGAAAAAAGAAAAAATTAAAAATAAACATTTTTGCATCAAAAAACCAAAAATATATTTTTCTACAAAATCAAGACAGTGTAGATAATTTTATTAAATCCAAATAAGAGTTCAAGTAAGAGATATGTTATCTGAAGATGTTGCAGTAGGAAGAGGAGGAGGAGGAGGAGAGAACGAGAGAGGCAGAAGGAAAGAGAGGAGAAAAGTTTTCAGAAAAAAAGTGAATAGAAAAATAAAAACTTTATGAGGTGAAAGTCACATTGAAAACAGCAAAATTTATATAGGTATGACTAGAAACTAACAATAATACAATATATAGATTTGTAAAATGTGATGGCTAATTTTATATGTCAATTTGACTGGGCCATGGAATGCCCAGTTATTTGTCAAACATTATTTTGTATGTTTCTGCATGGAAGTTTTTGGATGAAACTAACATTTTAATCAGTAAAGCAAAGCAAATTATTCTTCTCAATGTGTATCTAATTAGTTGAAGACCTAAAGAGAAGAAGAACAATAACAACAACAACAAAAACACAACTCTTCCCTGAGAAAGAGGGAATTGTGCAGAAGACTGTCTTTGGACTTCATCTACACCAGTGACTGGGTCTCTGCCTGCTGACTTTGGAACTGGAGTCATGCTATCAATTCTCTTGAGTCTTGAGCCTGAAGGCCCACACAGCAGATCTGAACCTGCTTGTCTCCATAATAGCTTAAGTCAATTCTTAATAATAAGTAACAACATTTAAATACACACACACACACACACACACGTCCTATTCTGTTTCTCTAGAGAACATTGGCTAATGCACAAAGTTTACATATTAACCAATGGAAAGGAAAACAAAGCTTATGCTAGTTTCAGTCTTGACCATGAAAAAGTAAATGGTCAAGTAACTTACCTTTCTACAAAAGTATCAGCCATAATATTATATACAATTTATGCATCAACTGAAGTCATCAAACACAGAAGGTAAAAGGCTGTTATTCTAGAGAAAAAAGGAATCACAAGAGGTAAGCTCCAAGTTTAAATAATATTGTGCCAGGGGCACTTTTTAAATCGTAGCAGAGGAAATTGAACTTAATCATGAAGCAGTGTTCATAATGGGTAAAATAAATAGAGATCAGAGACTGGGCTTTAGACATCTAGAATTTGAGGGACAATTAACCAAAGGAATTAGCTGTGCAAATAAGCAGATCCTGAAAACCACTTCTTTCAGCCTGTGTCCCAATTCTAAATTATACATACGATGGGCAACATTCTACAAAGTCTGGCAGAAAACAGTACTGGAGGATTGTGAGTAAAATAGAGATCATAAAAACTGTATAATTGAAAAGAGACTTAGTGATCCAATCATGTGACATGAAGTGACCTTGTTGTAGAACACACAACTTTTCAAGCACATATGGAACAGTCACAAAGATGAACCATCGTTTGGAACATGAAACAAGCTTTGACACATTTCAAAGTTTTTATCACACAAAATATATACCCTGACCAAAATAAAATTAAATTAAAATCAACAAAAAGTGTTTCTGGAAAAATCCTCAAATAGTTGAAATCAGTTCTAGGTAGTGAAGAATAAAAGAATACATAAGTAGAAAGAAAATATAAAAAAATTTGAACTATATAATGAGAACATAATAAAAACTCATGTGATGTATTTAAATAAATCAATTCTTAAAGGAGTTTTATAGTTTTAAATGTTTATATTAAAATGTGTATATTGGAGAAGAAGGAAAAAAAATTAAATCAATGGATAAAGTTTACATCACTAGAAGCTAGGAAAATGAGAACGAAGTAAACTAAATTAAAATGTGAAATTAGTGATTTAAGAGCAGAAAATCAATAAGAAAAGGACAAATAAGAGAGTTATTAATAAAATTAAAAGCAAGTTATTTGGAAAAGATTAATATAACTAGTAAAACCCTAGCAAGAATTAACAAGAACAGACTGAAATCAAAGTGTCAATCAGGGTTGCAATCTCCTTAAGGTCTGATGTACTCTTCCAACCTCACTGGTTATTGGCAGAATTACTAACATAACAAGTGGAAGAAGTGACATCACTACAGATTGTATAAATTTTAAAAAGGTAATGAAGAAAAAGTATGCATAATTTTATGCCAATTAGTTTTATAGATTAGAAGACATGGACAAATTCCATGAAAGGCATACATTTCCAAACTGTAATATATTTTGTAATATATTTTTGAAAGAAAAGGTCTGAAGTGTCATGTGTCCATGAAAGAATTAATCTTCTAAGACAATAAAATATAACTTTCATTTAAAGTAAATTTTAGATTTATATTCTTTACAAGTAATTTATTTCAAATATTTAGAAAAGAAGGTATTGTACAAAATAATTCCATGCTGGTATTGTACAAAATAATTCAGATAATATAGGAAGAAGAAACATTTCCATCTATTAAATGGGGCCAAAATTTGGCCCCCATTGCTTAAACTAAGAAGATGTAGAAAATTGGACAGATAAGTGATGTTCATGTAGTGGAAGATTTAATATTTTTGATTCAATATTTTTAAGATGTCCGTTCTTCTCAACTTAACCTATCATTTAAAGAAATTGACCAGGATCTTATGTGCTCAAGGGTTATTGTAACTAAAAATATCTTAGATTAAATTATAATTATAATTTCTATTCTAGTTAGGAAGTTAGAGAAAACAATTCGTTTATATATGCATATTTGTATTGCCTCAAAGTACAACAGAGACTATACAGAACACATGGTTGCTTTAAAGAATATTAGGCATATGAATTGAGTACTAATCAGGAGATGGTCAAAAGATTCTGGAGAAATCAAATAGATTAGGGGTTAAGGGCGGTGGACATGGAGTCCCCACCCCACTGCTGCCTCTTGCTGCTGCAAGGAGTAAAGGAGATAGTTGTAAATCACTCGGTAACTGCCCAGCACATACTACAACATCACATACACAGAGTCACCATTACAAATATTAATATTAGAAACAAAAATGAGGGCATCGGAGTTTTAAGGATTGTGAGTTCACTTTAGTCAGACTTTGTTTTAGTTTGGAAAGCAGAAAAAAAAATGGAACAAGACCATTTGCATGAATGAATAAAATATTTTCAGAGAAATTGTTTTTATTAAGCCATAAATTAATTCCTCATAATTTATCCAAATAAGTTTATCTACTATTTTCCAAAAAAGTATTCTCATAGAAATTGCTCACAAAGAAATCCTTCTTGATTTCATTCATATTATTCTATTGGATCCAAATAAAATAATTACAAATTATGAAAATATATTTTGAATTTTGATGATTCAAATATGAGAACAACCCATGTTTTATTTAGTCTTTTCCATTATTTAATTAAAGACTAAGAATTGACTTATTTTGAATAAGAATGATTGAAAGAGGAAAACATTTTTTTTTATCAAGAAACCTTTATCTTCCATAGCTCAATGCTTTCCTATTCCAAGAAAAGCCAAATATCCTTACCTTTTTCAGTAAGGCATTAATACCTGTTGTGTAAAACCTTTATTAATGCTAATTAGGGAACAGCAGGCCCAAGGGTTCTATGTGGCTGTATACAATAAAAAGAAGCTCTATATTTTATGGGCCTCTAAGCATGCAGCTAACCCTCCTGATTACAAAAGGTACAGAGTGCCATTAAAAGGCATCAAGATTTCCTGAAGACAATTATAAAAGCATATAACATCTGTTCTCAATCATGGGCAACAGGAGAGAAAATGTGCACCACATGATACGTTTACATACAACAAAGAAGTCCAACTGAGTGAAGAAAATCATGTGAAAAGGCAATGGCTAAGAAAGAACAGTGCAAAGTAGGAATTGTTATATGACAGTGACCCATGGTGATCTCTTTGAGTAGCTCGGTGGTGCCAAGATCTATTTGTCCTCCCACAAGAAGGGCCACCTATGACATCCTCAATTACTGATACTATTAATAAAAAAAGTACTATTTACAAGACGTTTTGGATTTAACATTTTAAATGACAAGCTACAAAAAAACTTCTTTGGGCAAGCATTTTCTCAACTTTTTGTTCTAAAAGTCTAAGATCAGAAAATACCTTTATTTCCTTATAGCAATCTATGTTGTCCCAAACTATTTTTAAATAATTCAAAAATAGAACTAAATAGTCTCCTAATAAACGTTGATATGAACAATTATTGCCGAAAATAATGATTAGATGAATTGTGTAATCATGCACCAACTGGCCCTACTACTTCTCTGTTTCTCTACATCTTCAGCCCCACAGCCTCCTTGCTGTTCTTCCAACGTAACATGCTCTGTTCGCTGGGCCTTTGTATTTGTGGTTCTGTCCACGCGGGATGCTCTTCACCCAGTTATCCACGAGGTTTGCTTCATCACCTTCACGCGTTCACTGACATATTGCCATCACAGTGAGGCCATTCCTGAAAGTCTCACTAAAATTAAACCCCTTCTGCCTTCTTCCTGATGTTTCTGCTTTATTTATTTATTTTTTTTACATAGCACTAATCAGCTTCATGCTATATTTTCTTAATTTTTACTTATTTTTATTTTGTGTATTTATTATTTTCCCTGGAAAATATAAGCTTTGTAAAAATAAGGGATTGGTGTTCTTTTGTTCAATTCTGTATCATGAACACACACTTGCCAAAAGTTAAAAATTATTTCTCAAACAATTGAATCACCTTATACAAAATTTCAACTGAGAGCAAATATATTGACTTTTGGGTCATGCACACTGTTATATATGAATGGAAGTACTAGGAACTTGCTGTCCAACACTCATACAATGTTCCAAACATTCTTCTTCATTGGTCTCCTCCTTTCCTATTAGCCGATGGACTCAGTATCCAGTTTACAGATTAAATAAAAGCTGTTTTATTCAATTTCCACCCTCAAATTTACAAACTTCTGTATATCTGCACCTCTTTTTTTCTCATCCCTTGGTTTTCAATAGAAGGTACCTTCTCCAGTTTAATGAAAGTTTCTCTACCCTGTTTGAAGCAGTGCTCTATTGACTGTCGCTTAGTTTATTACTTTCAAGATTTTCTTCTCTGAATTCTTTCCATTAAACAGATAAACACATATAAGCATATCTACCCAAAAATATACATACAATTGATTAATGGATAAACAAATTGTGGTACATCCATACAAAAGGATATTACTCAGTGATTAAAAGATATGAGCTACTAAGCCATGAACAGACATGGGGAAAAATCTTAAATGAATAGTACTAAGTGAAAAAA
>NW_011888808.1:4821864-4832163 GCF_000151845.1 Pteropus vampyrus | reverse complement strand
TTTTTTTTATCAAGAAACCTTTATCTTCCATAGCTCAATGCTTTCCTATTCCAAGAAAAGCCAAATATCCTTACCTTTTTCAGTAAGGCATTAATACCTGTTGTGTAAAACCTTTATTAATGCTAATTAGGGAACAGCAGGCCCAAGGGTTCTATGTGGCTGTATACAATAAAAAGAAGCTCTATATTTTATGGGCCTCTAAGCATGCAGCTAACCCTCCTGATTACAAAAGGTACAGAGTGCCATTAAAAGGCATCAAGATTTCCTGAAGACAATTATAAAAGCATATAACATCTGTTCTCAATCATGGGCAACAGGAGAGAAAATGTGCACCACATGATACGTTTACATACAACAAAGAAGTCCAACTGAGTGAAGAAAATCATGTGAAAAGGCAATGGCTAAGAAAGAACAGTGCAAAGTAGGAATTGTTATATGACAGTGACCCATGGTGATCTCTTTGAGTAGCTCGGTGGTGCCAAGATCTATTTGTCCTCCCACAAGAAGGGCCACCTATGACATCCTCAATTACTGATACTATTAATAAAAAAAGTACTATTTACAAGACGTTTTGGATTTAACATTTCAAATGACAAGCTACAAAAAAACTTCTTTGGGCAAGCATTTTCTCAACGTTTTGTTCTAAAAGTCTAAGATCAGAAAATACCTTTATTTCCTTATAGCAATCTATGTTGTCCCAAACTATTTTTAAATAATTCAAAAATAGAACTAAATAGTCTCCTAATAAACGTTGATATGAACAATTATTGCCGAAAATAATGATTAGATGAATTGTGTAATCATGCACCAACTGGCCCTACTACTTCTCTGTTTCTCTACATCTTCAGCCCCACAGCCTCCTTGCTGTTCTTCCAACGTAACATGCTCTGTTCGCTGGGCCTTTGTATTTGTGGTTCTGTCCACGCGGGATGCTCTTCACCCAGTTATCCACGAGGTTTGCTTCATCACCTTCACGCATTCACTGACATATTGCCATCACAGTGAGGCCATTCCTGAAAGTCTCACTAAAATTAAACCCCTTCTGCCTTCTTCCTGATGTTTCTGCTTTATTTATTTATTTTTTTTACATAGCACTAATCAGCTTCATGCTATATTTTCTTAATTTTTACTTATTTTTATTTTGTGTATTTATTATTTTCCCTGGAAAATATAAGCTTTGTAAAAATAAGGGATTGGTGTTCTTTTGTTCAATTCTGTATCATGAACACACACTTGCCAAAAGTTAAAAATTATTTCTCAAACAATTGAATCACCTTATACAAAATTTCAACTGAGAGCAAATATATTGACTTTTGGGTCATGCACACTGTTATATATGAATGGAAGTACTAGGAACTTGCTGTCCAACACTCATACAATGTTCCAAACATTCTTCTTCATTGGTCTCCTCCTTTCCTATTAGCCGATGGACTCAGTATCCAGTTTACAGATTAAATAAAAGCTGTTTTATTCAATTTCCACCCTCAAATTTACAAACTTCTGTATATCTGCACCTCTTTTTTTCTCATCCCTTGGTTTTCAATAGAAGGTACCTTCTCCAGTTTAATGAAAGTTTCTCTACCCTGTTTGAAGCAGTGCTCTATTGACTGTCGCTTAGTTTATTACTTTCAAGATTTTCTTCTCTGAATTCTTTCCATTAAACAGATAAACACATATAAGCATATCTACCCAAAAATATACATACAATTGATTAATGGATAAACAAATTGTGGTACATCCATACAAAAGGATATTACTCAGTGATTAAAAGATATGAGCTACTAAGCCATGAACAGACATGGGGAAAAATCTTAAATGAATAGTACTAAGTGAAAAAAACTAATGTGAAAGGCTACATAGTGTTTGATTTCGACTATATGACATTATGAAAAAAGCAAATCTATTGAGACTTTTAAAAGATCAGAGATTGATGGGTAGACGGAGATTGTGGAGAGAGGAAAAAGTGAGAAACAGGATTTTCAGGACAATGAATGTTCCGTATGATACTGTAATGGTATATGCATGATATTCTGCCTTCATCAAAATCTATACACCTGTACAACATAAAAAGTAAACCCTAATATACACTATGAAGTTTAGTTAATAACACTGTATCAATATCTACTTATCAATTATAATAAATGTATCACAGTAATGTAAGATGTTAATATAAGTGAAACTGTTAGGGAGAAGGAGTATATAAGAACTGTGTATTTTTTGATAAATTTTTCTGTAAACTTAAAATATTAAGCTGTTAGTTAAAAATAAAAATAAAATAATACCAAAAAAACCCAAACACACATATGCAACTTCTTTAAATTTCCACATATCCTATAACCTCTGCCTCTTCTGCTTACCAGCCACACCTATGTTGTTTCTACATCCTCATTTTCTACTAAATTTTCAAATGCCTTTATCTTCTAATGACTTCTTATCCCACATCTTATTCATGAAACAACTCTTTCTGAAGGAATTGATAACATGAATTTTTCTAAATCTAGTGAACAGTTTAATTCTAATTTGCTTAATTTAGCAATAGAATTTGGCATCATTATACTTTTTTTCCTTCTTTAAATATTGTCTCCCTCCCTCCTTCCCTCTCCCTCCCTCCCTCCCTCCTTTTTCTTTCTTTCTTTCTTTCTCTCTCTCTCTCCCTCTCTCTCTCTCTCTCTCTCTTTCTTTCTTTCTTTCTTTCTTCCTTCCTTCCTTCCTTCCTCTTTCTTTCTTTCTTTCTTTTCTTTCTTTCTTTCTTTCTTTCTGTCTCTCTCTCTCTCTCTCTCTTTCTTTTTGGTAATATCACACTGCCTTGCTTTTCCATGAACATCTTTGGCTACTCCCCGACAGTTTTCTTTTAGGCTCATTATCTTCTTTTCCTCTACAAATTACAGCACTTCTATGTTGTTTAGTCAAAACTTTTCTTTGTGTTAATTCTGCAAGTTCCTCCTTGAAACAAATGCTTCGCTTGTTACTGATGAGATCTATGTGTTCTAGTTTTCTCATCTGAGTTTCTGGTCAATAACATGGTTGACGAATCTACATGTATATTTCCAAGGTATTTTAAATCAGCAAGCATTCACTAAATTTACATTCTCCTTTAAAAATCGCTCCTCTCTCAGAAAACATTACTTTTTTTAAATCATTTGAAAAAAATAGAACAACAAAAATCTTTCTGCTAATATCTTTCCATCTTAATCCATTTTCTAGGGCATTAATTTTAAGTAATAGAAAAATGTAGCTGATTTAAACCAAAAAGTCAGTATATTGACAGTTTTAAATTAGTAGTTTTAATAGTTTTAATGAATTGATAGTTTTAATAGTTGGATGAAATCCAGACATAGTTCTTTTACAGCCCTGGCTCTGTTCTTGGTGAATCTCTTTGCCTACCCTTATTGAATCTGAGCTTCTATAAGTTTGCAAAAACACTAACAGCCATGCAGAGCAGTGTATGTTTCATTCATTACTCAGGACCAGAGCAGAGGAAGAATAACTCTTGTGACAATTTCTATGTAAAAGCTTTTTTTTTCCTTGTTTGAAGATATTTGATCACCTGAATAAGCTTGGACCATAAACCTTGTGCATGGGATAGTGTTAGTTTTAATAAACTAATCAAGGTCTACTCTTGCTGTTGTGACTGGGTTAATCATACCCAAGTAAGGAATTACTAACAATATGTTAAAAAGGTAACAGCAATGTCCAGAATCGATCATTTGTCCACTTGATATTGATATATACCCTCCTTCTCATAAAGAAAGCTTCAAAAATATCCATATCTAAATTCGTCCTAGTCATACCATTTTTAAAGGGAGACCAATCAACCTTTATTACCTTTATTAGTTTCCGTGTTAAGCTCTAATTCCAAAATCTCTGCTTTATCAGCTCACATTTTAATTAAGTCCTGTCGATGCTCTTCATATTCCAATTACATGTGACTAATAGATAAAATATGTACCTCTTACACACATGCTTTGTGATGGAAAAGAAAAAAACATAATATGTGCAATGGACCATGTCAGTTAGCGTGCTGCCACTTGAATTAGTCACTATAGTGGGATGTTAAAATGTTCAGTGTGACAGGTTAATTGGCAGGTGGTAGGTATTGAAAGGTTAGTTAAATAATAAAAATAGATATATATATATATATATAAAAAGATGATAAAAGTTTTAAATGATCAAACTAAGAATTAAGAATAGCCAGAATCTTTTTAAGTAGGGACATGATTATGTCACTTTTGATAATTCAGAAGCACCCTGTGCCAGAGTAAAGAAAAGGGTGTAATGAAGCTATTTGGTCACAGTGAAACTTAGTATTAAGTAACAAAGTTTGTTCAGGAATATATGAAAAAGTTAATAACAATGTGAATGTAAAACACTGAGAGATGACAAAATCAAGTACACACTTCATATTTTGAATATCAGTGGAATTATTTTGCATGAAGATCTCATTTGTGTTTGCAGTCAACAATTTATTTTTATTTTGAAGTCGTGTTCTTCTGACATTGCAAAATGAGGTGGGAAGAGTATTTTTTCTATTACCTAAATGAATTTGTGTAAAGTAAGTCTTTTTTCCTTAAACGTTTGAAGAAATCCACAAGTAAAGCTCATCTGAGACTAGTTTTCTTTGTGGAAAGACATAAAATTAGAAACTCCAGTTCATTAATAGGTAGAGAATAATTCAGATCTCCTATTTCTTTTTATACTAATATCATTTTTAAGAAAATGGTTTTTTATCAAACTATTTTTTATTAAGATTTTTTTCTATCTGTAAGATATATAGTGATGATTTTTTAAAAATTCCTGACATAGGAAAACTGTTATTAATCAGTTTTATTAACACGATAAATTTCTTTTTTATTTATAAATTTTTGTTTTCTAAAAAAGTTTCAAGTCTCATATTTATAACAATTATCTTCTACTTCCCTTGGAATTATTTTGCTTTGCTTTTCCATGTATATTAGTTGCTCGTGGCTGCTGAACAATTTTTGGTGGTTTAAAACAATGTAAATTTATTCTCTCATAGTTCCGGACACCAGAAGTCCAAAATCAAGGTGTTAGCAGAGCCACGTTACCTCCAAAGACTCTGAAGGAAGTTCTAATCTTTGCCTTTTCCTGCTTCTGGTGGCTTCAAGCATTCCTGGGCTGGCATGCATCCTTCCAATCTCTTTCTCTCTAGTCACATTGTCTTGTCCACTTTTGTCTGTCAAATCTCCCTGTGGAATATCTGTCATTGGATTAAGAGCCCAAGAGACTATCCAAGATGCTTTCTTCCTCTCAAGATCCATAACTTAATCACATCTGTAAAGATCATTTTTTCTAAATAAGGGAACACTCACAGTTTCTGGGAATTAGGACATTGATATATCTTTCTGAAAACTATCAGTCAACCCACTGCATTTTGATAATTAAGTATGTAAATCATGGAGCTTCTGGCATGCACTTAAGGCCATAAATTTCTAGTTGAAGACAGATTTTGCTGGTTCACACAAATTATGATATACTTTACTTGCATTATTATTGATTTCAAAATATTTTCATTATGTAAAATATACATATTTTACTTTGCATTATTATTTGATTAATATTTTATTTCTTTATTAAAATGGCATGTAAAATATTTAGAACTGTTTTGCTTAATAACGCTGTTTTCTGTGGTATTTTTGGTATTGATTTTTAGATTGCTTTTATTGTGGTTAATAAATATTTACTGTATAGTTTTGATCTTTGAAATAAATTTATAGTTAGTCAATATTAAAAGTTTCCATAGTTTCTTAAAAATAATTTTATTGTTGAGGGAAACGGTTCTATATATATGATTTTTATCACGTTTGTTAACCTTGTTATTCAAATATTGTTTATCCTGAAATTTTTGTCTAATTTTTCTACATGATAAAGTTGCATTGATATCTCCAACTATGATATATATTTTGAAGTTATGTGATTAGCTGCATTAATATTTAGGATTTTTATAATTTTTTCTCAACTGAACTTTTTATCATAGCTAAATGTTCCTTTTTATCTCATATAGTATTTTTCGTTTTGAGTTTATTTTGACTCAATTGTATAATTTCATCAACTTAGATGATGACAAAAGCATTAGTGACAAATGACATGTAGATATCAGACTAATTTCTTGGTTGTTTTCTATAACCCTTACAAGATTTGGTCACTCTGGTAATCCAGAATTTCAATTCAATTTTTGTCTCCTCATCCTACTGAGAGAGCCAAAAATCTCATGATGCTCTTTCCTACTCAATTTCTATTCCCTGCACTGTTACTACACAGATGCTCTGAATGAAATAGCAGTTTCAGTGCCATCTCCTTTTTTGAGTTATTGGCTGCTCAGGTTTAGTCTGTCTTGATTGTACTATAAAGCCTTCAAATAATTTACCTGTGCACTTTATCCAATGTTTATAACTGAGTTCCAAAGGAGACTAATTCTGACAAGGCAAGAAGCAACAATATTTTTTATAGGGATTTGGGGGAAAGTACACAATGTGGAAGAGGCATCAGTTGCCTAATTCTCTTTCATTCAATTCACACTCCGAGTCCATCTACCCTTTTACATGGACACAGCTTGTCACAAAGTTTTGATAGTTCTTCAAAATTCTTGACTCAGCTCATAGTTGTTCCTCTGTATTGTGGTAAGAGGAGACACATGCCAAAAAATAAAAAAAAATAAAAAAATCTGTGGATTACTGAAGAATAAATGTTTATTTCTCTGTAAAGGAGTGGTTCAAATGAAGATATTCCAGGGCTGGTATCGCAGTTTTTCATTGGAAATATATTGTTTCTATTTCTTTGTTTACTTCCCCTGGCAATGGCTAAGAGATACAGAGGTAGGTAGAAGATGGTCATACGTATTGAGAAATGACCAGTAACAGGTATACTGGTGCGAGAATTTGGATACATGGCCACAACTGGATACAAACAAAGAAATTATCTTTGCCTTTAGTCAAGCTAAAACATGAGAGTTCTATAATGAAAGGAGGAAATGGATATAAGCATATAGTTATTAGTTTCTGACACTTTCCATCTTTGCTTTCTTAGGAATAGAAAAAGTATAGAAATGATGTTTAGAATATCTACTGTAACATGGAGGTTTAATGACAAACAAAACCCACAAAGCTCTGTCTTTTATAAGGAATCAGATCTTACCCTATCCCACTTCCACACTTGCAAGGTCATTTTCTTTCAAACAATGACGCTCAAAATCTATTTGGCAATACCATTATTGTCATGTAACTCAGTTATCTTTATCAATCACCTTGATTGCAGTTTCAAGTATAGTTAGTATTAAAACATCTGATTCGAGGCACAATGGAAATAGAAGTAAAGAATAAAATTCCCTTTTATTTTTTTCTTTTATATTATTTTAAAATAAAATATTGTTGGAGTTAGTGGTGATAACCAAATTGGAAATATGTCATTTGGCAGGGTCAATCTTTAAGACATTAAAAAGAGTTTCTAATTCTGCAGGTCAATAATCACTATTGTATTTTTCCCAAGGGTCATTTCTGATGGACTGACATTGTCTAAAATTTAAGTTAGTGATGTGGGTGGCTCAATATTTTGAGTTTAAATGTTTTATCATTCTTAAGAAGGTACATTTGATAAATCAAATGAGATTGTGAGTGGGTCAAGTGAAATTACAATAAGGCAGTGGTTGTGGATTCTTTGTTCAAATTGCACCTTTCCCTCCAGCCCACATGTATCATACAGGAAAAAGACTTTTTTTTGTAGGAAAAAGATATTTTGTAATTAGTTGCGAATGGGAAAAAATGATATCAATTGATACTATAAACAGGAAATTGATCATTTTTATGTGTCACATATGAGTCGACATTTGGAAATTCACATGGCGCTGTCTGAAAAACATATGATAATTGATGTACAGAACTCAAGGCACGGTTCACAGTCTTTCTTCTACATGTAATAATTTATACAAATATGTATATAAGGAATATCTTTTTAATAAATGTTGGATGCAAATCCCGGATCACTTATATTTTATTAAGATTAAATTTAATTGCATGTGTTACAGATTTTATCTTTATTTCTATTTCCCCACTGAAAAGGAAAAATGAAATTATTTTTAAAAAATGATAATATGCTATAAATATGTGACCTTTCCATAGTTTAAGGACTAGAGCTCACTCTAAAGTGCTCTGTTGGAACATAGTATTAATAGTCCTAAGCTACACTAAGCTTTGATTAAATATGCTAAATTATTACCAACATATCTCTGAAGTGTTTTAAAGAACCATCAAGTATCACACGTAGAACTGTTTAATATTTGGGAAAATGTATTCATCTACAATCATATTTGCCTATGTACATGATATTTACAAATACATATATTTATTTTAAATACCCATTTTAGTGTATTAAATAAAATTTCCCCTGTAAAATACATTTTTATATATTTAAAAAATTATATGTTCATGTTCCAGTGGATAATTGCTGATATATTCATATTAAACAAATAGGAGAAAACAAATTTAATGTTAAAAGTACTGAAAGACTTTAAAAGTTATGAATTGATGGTTTCAATTTTATTTATTCTTGTGTTGTAGAGATACTTGGAAACCAGAAATCACATTAAATAGACTATTCCAAAATTGTTTAAACATTGGTCATCATCACAATTTAATGTCTAATGAATTCTTTTCAAATTCATGGGTTCATATTTTTTATTAGATAGAAATGTTATTTTTTCTTCTCATTTTATTAGCTTTGGATCACATAATTTTTAATGAACTGTTTATATTTTATTGACCATTCAAAGCAGCACTGTATTGTGCCTCCAAGGTATAAAATGTCATATACATTTTAGTAAAAGTGTAAGACCTATTTATGGAGGATTTACATAAATCAGCTCATGTAATTCTTTTAACAGCCCCATAAGGCAGAATGATTAGTTAAAATAATGTGAATTTCTGTAACAAATAAGGCCCTAAGTGTCAGTGGCTTACTCAACTCAGTAGAATTTAATTTCTTATTCAGATAAGCATAAATAAGGGATTCCTGATTAGTACTCAATTCTACTCAGTAATTTAGGGAACCAGGCCAATAAAAGTTCTCCCTACTGTTGGTATCAATACCCAGCCAGCAGATGGGGAAGAGTGAGAGAATCACACACAGGTGGTTATGACGAGTCATACCCTGTTCATATTCTATTGGCTTTAACTCTCTCACGTGATAATGCCTCAGATACAGAGAGCCTTATTGATACAGGGGAAATGGTCTATTTTTTGGTGCTTCCAGACTCTACCACGGTTTGCCCTTCTTTTCTTCAAATATCAATTTTATTATTTTTTCCACACATAGAACATGCTCATTTTTTCACTAATGAAGATCCAAGGTATTTCTATCAAGTTCCTGCATCTAATTAGATGGAGCTGCGGTGCTAGAATATATGAACCAAGATGACAAACAATATACTGTGGTGGAGCAGGAGCATGATCATTGACCTTAGCTTCTCCATTTTGAAAATGAAGTGTGAAGGCACACCAGAACGATGGTGAATTCCTGCCAACTGGAAGAGAAAAGTGGAAGAAGCCCCTTTGTTATAACCTAATTCTGCCCTCTGGAAAAAATTTTCTCCTCTATTGTCTTTTGGAATCCCTTGCTCTGTTTTCTGGAATGCCCTTTGTCTTTTCCTCTGAGGCCACATAAAGCGAATATTAAGGCAGAAGCCTACGTCTTGTGGGATGTGAAGCTTTCACAGACTTTCTCTCGTGCATGTAAATTTGAGAACTTGAGAGTTCCTTTAAAACCTGTATAGTCAAAATATATCTTAGTTCCAGTTTCTAGTTTTGTTGACATTATAATTTCTTTGAAAGAATAGTATACTTCTGATTTATTTGTTTCTAGTCAGTACTATGTGAGTATAACCATATAGGAATTTTTTTTTTTAACCTATTGAAGCTACCCATTAGCTAGTAGCTTGCATTCTAACAGATAAAGCTATCCCATTTACAGATGAGAAAAATGAGGCACAAACTAAAGCTATGTAATATATCTTATGTTCCATAGCTAGTGGTTTTGAAGCTAAGATTTAAATGCAACCATTTTCCTAAAGATGGAATATCCTACTATACTGTCCCTCATATCCTTTTTCTTCTGCCCATAGCTCTTCTCTCCATCAGGGCTCAAATGCTCATCTATGCCATATGGCATAGAAGTAAAACAGACTATCACAACCCCCTATCATCCTCATCAATCCTTATCACAGATTTCTTCAGGTACAATTCCTCCTCTGTATTTCAGCGAAAACCTCAAGTTCTTATACATACAACCTCA
>NW_011888808.1:4811426-4821814 GCF_000151845.1 Pteropus vampyrus | reverse complement strand
TTAAGGCAGAAGCCTACGTCTTGTGGGATGTGAAGCTTTCACAGACTTTCTCTCGTGCATGTAAATTTGAGAACTTGAGAGTTCCTTTAAAACCTGTATAGTCAAAATATATCTTAGTTCCAGTTTCTAGTTTTGTTGACATTATAATTTCTTTGAAAGAATAGTATACTTCTGATTTATTTGTTTCTAGTCAGTACTATGTGAGTATAACCATATAGGAATTTTTTTTTTTAACCTATTGAAGCTACCCATTAGCTAGTAGCTTGCATTCTAACAGATAAAGCTATCCCATTTACAGATGAGAAAAATGAGGCACAAACTAAAGCTATGTAATATATCTTATGTTCCATAGCTAGTGGTTTTGAAGCTAAGATTTAAATACAACCATTTTCCTAAAGATGGAATATCCTACTATACTGTCCCTCATATCCTTTTTCTTCTGCCCATAGCTCTTCTCTCCATCAGGGCTCAAATGCTCATCTATGCCATATGGCATAGAAGTAAAACAGACTATCACAACCCCCTATCATCCTCATCAATCCTTATCACAGATTTCTTCAGGTACAATTCCTCCTCTGTATTTCAGCGAAAACCTCAAGTTCTTATACATACAACCTCACTGAAATGGATGTCTACAAGTATATGATGTTCATCTACACCCACAGGCAAGTTCCAATTCTCTTTGACTGCCAGACAGCTCCTGCTACATATGCATATCTCTAAACGTGTGGCACATTTGCATTGTTGCAAGTGGTACTGAATTTATTTTAAGATTTATGCACGTATGTTAAATCTAGGGATATGCATAGGTGTGTTTGTGTGCCCACATCATATAATTTTTCTGTAGTAATTTAAGTTAGACTGGGAAAATATTTTGAATGTGATAATGTGATATGCCTATTATGTGTTTTCTACACATTCTATGTATTTAAACATTATCATATTTTTATACCCATGCTTGTCAATTAACAGATGCTAAGAAATATTTAAAAGGAACATGTAATCCACCATTGAAGATCCTAAGGCAGAGAGAAACAGAATTATTGGTGGACGTTGTGGGCAGCACCTAGCTCTGCTTGAGAAAACGATTAGTACAGATATGTGGTATCTGAAATAAAAGGACATAAATGCCCCTCTCCACTACTTGGTGTGTGTGGTGAGCTCCAGAAACTAACCATTTTATTTTTGGGATGGCACTTTGAGGGGGAGTTTTCAGAACTCGACATGAATTCCTTTAAGTGTGATAGGTTTTGTGACCATAGTCTGATGTCTGTTTCTCCCCTGGACATTCCTGATAGCAGGAAAATTGTTGACTTGGTCAGTTGGATAGTGTGCCTGGGTAGAACTGAGTACAAGAAGAAAGGAATCCCAGGGCTTACAGTGAAACAATAATAGTGAGCTCTGTGGTTAAAATAGAAACAGAAAGAGTAAGAGTGTGATAGAAGAGATGATGTCTTTCATTGTATAGATCCTTAGAGTGGGGTTTGATTTAGAGAAAGTATGCAATATATACGTCACGAATCAATGCTCTAATTTAATGACTAAGGCAAAGTAAAAACTAATAATATTCATTAGTTAAATGCAAACAAAATACACTTTATATCTTAAACATAGACTGTAGAATTTTCACTAATATAATGTATGCTTCAAAGTAAAACTGAAAAAGAAAAGATTCGTATCTCATGCATGAGCAGACAAAAAAAAGATAAATTGCAAAGTAAGAAAAAAAGATCATGTTTAGAACTAGTAATTACACAGACATTACTGAATTAACCAATAATGAGAATGACGATAAACATAGACTTGTATTACTGTGATACATGATTTAAAATTGATTTTGTTTCACCACACTCACACTTTTCACAACGTTATATGTATACTCAAATGATCTTTCCTAGGAAACAAACTTTCGTTTTATACTTTGCTAAACAGTTTTATATTTGGGTAACTTTATTTTTCTATTTAAAATTCATAACTTTATACATTTAAATGTCAGAAGATGTACTATCTAAAATTTAACATTTTAAATATTGGTTATTTTCTAAAGTGAATATATGATACAAGGTAATCAAAATAAAATAGAGCACAGAGTAGTTCAGAATTGAACTATTTATATTCTGAGAATAATGACAGACTTACTAGCTAAGACGTTTTCAAGCAATGTAGTATGACTTGATATAAGGATGAGGTGGTTCTGTACATAAATATGTTATACTGATTCATTAAAAAATAGTGTCAAAACCTCAGTTGCTTTAGGAAATAAACATGTTATGAACACATCTAGGGAGGTGAACTAGGTGGCTCTACTAATGGATGTATTTGATATCTAGGAATTAGCTGGCAGGCTAAGAATCTAGGATGGTGGTGGCTCAGACTACTGTTGTAACTCAGTTCTGTTCCACGTGTCTCTCTTCCTGCTTCCTGAGACCACTCGGGTATCTTGAGAATGCCTGTCTCAGAGCAGTGGCAGAGAGTAATGACACAAGCAGAAACATGCAAGCACTATTTTAAAGCTTATGCTTAAATAACATCTGTCTAATTAATAGTCCATCTCCGCAAACAGGTCACAAGACCAGACCAGAGTCAAAGTGAAAGGACACTACAAATTTATAAGGCAAGTGGTGTGATTCTAAGAGAGGCTGATTTGGAGACTTTACTATGCCACAGTCAGACCACAGCTATAATTATTCACGTTTTTCGCCTATTCCAGAAACCCCAATTACCTCATCCATTACGCATCAGTATTACGGTTCAGGAATGTGTGATCTACATTGATTGCAAGCACAGCTTCTCTTGATTTGAAATCTATGAACCAAAAGGACAAGGTATCATCCTAAACACCCAATAAACAGTGATAAATGATTGCAATAAGCACCCCTGTTGGAAACACATAACAATGGTAGATACGTAACAGTATAGTTCTATATCAATTTTCAGTCTCAACAGGCTAGTATTCTATTCCATGGGTAAGATGTGTACACTGATTATGCCCTGGTTCTCACCTGTGAGATTAGTTCCCCACATCATTGTACACCATGACTCTTGGCTCTGTCCTACAGGATATCTATTTCTTTTTCCATCACCTTCTTAGACCCTCCTTAACCAATTGTGAAAATTAATTGGGAAATATGCGCAGTGTACTTCTTACTAGTAGAAAACTTTTGTTTTTCATGTATATCTACGGTTGTCTAATTTATAAATATTTCCTGTTATTGCATTTGAATTATATAGTTAAAAAGCATTTCCTTAAATCCAAGTAATTTACAAATACTTTTAGGAGAAATGATTGCTAACTCTTTCTAATTTTTTAAAATTGCTTTGTTTAAGCTTTTTATGTTGAATGGTGTCATTTTTACTAAAATATATTTTCCTAGGAAATTAGCTACTTCATCTTTATATTAAAATTTATTTCCTTAGATTTCTACAAATATTTCTCTTATATTTTTATTCTACTGAAAGTTTACTACTACCTTTGCAACTCAGTATAAACTCAGTTTATTTACTAACTGGATTGTAAAGTTAAGTTTTGCAAATCGTAACAGCCACTCTTCTCTTTATGACATTGACATCGACGTCCTCAGTAGTTATTTCATAAAAAATGGAATGACAGGATACATCTAAAATGCAAGGTATGCACAATAATCAAAGAGAAAAATAGGAGAAAACTGACAAATGTTCCAGATATTGGAGATGAAAGAAATGAATTTTAAAATAACTATAGCATAATAGTCCATAATTTAACTAAGTTTACTACAGATTTTTTAAAGGCTTTTAAAATAATTATCTGAATTGGTTAATTACCACATTTCCAGAAAATTATTTAATATTGAATATTTTCAGAACTCACGACAAGAAAAGATGCTCTTAGGGGCTTCCAAATAAACTTCTATGTACAGATCATCAAATAAGTTTAGAATGCATAATGTTTACAGGTGTCCTATTAGAAGTTAAGTAAACCTTATCTAAATATGCATCAGTAACCATAAACAACAAATTTGTAATGTGGTATATAAATCAGTTTTCAAAGAAGTATTTTACTTATCTTTAAATTTGCAAATAAGACTTGTTATTGAATTCAGTCAAACCATTTGTCTAATTGTAAAATCCAAAACAAAAATCAAAATAAAACTAAGTTGTTAAATTTTTAAATGGTTCCCAAATAAAATTTTACAATGATGTTTTATCATCACTATTGTTTTATCATTTCCTTATTTGTAGTTTAATTTAAGCTGGATGACAATTTTAGATTTCATCTTAACACAGGTAAGACTCCTTATTATGCTTTCTTCATCACTGAAGGATAGGAATGGGCCCATATTATCTTTTTCCACTTCTTCACTCATGTCCTACAAATTAAATCTGCTACACAGTCGATAGTGAAAATTGTCATGTATACTTCTGGACATGATTGATATGCTAAGTGACAATTTTCCTACTAAAGAGTAGCACATATTTTTCCGTTTTATTTTTTTCATCACTTTCCTAACCTGTGTTGATAAATTAGAAATGTGTATGTGTATGTGTATGTGTGTGTGTGCATGTGTGTGTGTGTGTGTTTCTGCTCTCACCTTCTGTCTTTGCTATTATTTGGGGGGCTATTTTATGATAGCACATGGAAGACTGCCATATATGATAAAATATAGAGAAGTATATAAAAACATTTTCATAGAAAATCTATTTTCAGTTGTATGATTTGATATACAGTTCATTAATTTGTGGGTTAGGATGGTGATATGAATATTTTTTTTTCAAAATCTATTACATAATAGCCAAATAAAGCTGGCATTTACAGTCAGAGGAAAAACAGGTCCAAATAATACTGATATGATGACTCTAGTTGAAATGTGTTATTCAATTCTCTATCACCATTGTGTTAGTAGACTTGGCTTATTATTTATCCTAATTATATTACCATAGAGTCTATCTTTTCAAATGACTTGGCAAAATGTAATGTGAGACCCATTATGCCACCATGTTTATATACCCTTAGAAAAATATAATATATAACATGTTTTAGTCAACTGTATTTATCAGAGGACTGTCATGTTATTAGTAGTCCATAAAATGTTACTGGTCCAATATTAAAATAAATGTACATTCCAAAATTTCATGTTGAGCGACTGTAGAATAAAATAAGTTTGAGTACAGATAAAATATTTTCCCCAAAACCAAAATCAATGAAAAAAAAATATAAAGAGAGAGAGAATTAAATGTTTACTCTAGAGTGTATTTCCAGTAATATATATAACTATGGATTTCATTATATTTTTTAGAATTCCTTAGAAGATCAATAAACCAACTGACCAGATGTCTTCAGATTTCATTCAAAAATCATTTAGAGTATACCCCTCATATAACCGGTTTACTGAAATATAATTGATGCATAAAAAACTGTAGATTTTTAATATATACAACTTGATGTGTCTGGGGAGAAGTATACATCTATGAAACCATCATCACTGTCAATGTTATAAACTCACTTATCACCTCCAAAAGTTTACTCCCACTTTTTTTGTGTTTTTTGTTTGTTTACATTTCCTTTTGTGGTAAAAGCAGTTAACGTAAGGCATACACACATATTTAAGTGTCAAATACTGTATATGTCTACAAAAATAGATATTTAGTTGAATAATAGGAAAATGTTTAATTATGACTTAAATAAAATTTTATAACTTAAATAAAATTTTAATAGTTACTATGTAAAAATTGTGTTAGATTCAAAGGTAGATTTGGGCCTACAAATGATAGAAATAATATATGCATCAAATGTTTACTTTTTTCAATGTGAAGATCAGAATTCAGTTTAAAATTTTTTTTATTTCAGGATGGAACTGGATATATGTAAAATGTATATGCTAATTATGAATTGGTTATATGAGAAACCCTCAAGAACAAAGTCGGGTCAAAACATTGATTTACAAATCGTATTATATAGAGGACTTTTGAAGATGTGACAGAAGAAGAGATTGTTGTAGGAGAGCATTGTAGAAAATGGAAGATAGAATCAAAACTTGAGAAATATCAATACTTAGGTATAGGTGCAGATGAGAGCAACTTAAGAAAAAAAGAATGGCCAGTAATAATAAATAAATTTGGAAATTAAGTTGTATAAGTGATTTGTTTTTGAAGTTATTTTAAACAAATTCAGGAGAAGAGTGTAGGGCAGAAATGCAATTAAGTTAGAATAAGAAGAAGCAGTTGTTCTGCAAGTGTGGTTTATTTTGTCAAGATATTTGTGGAGAATGGGGAAAGATAGAATACAGTAACTTGAACAGAGCTGAGTAATCTAGTTAGTGGAGAATCTATTTCCCTTATATTATATAAATTTGAATATATTTAATATAGATTGGAGGGACATATTTTAAAGAGGTGATGAGGATATACAAACAAAGAAATAGTTAACGGAGCAGGTGGAATTATCTGCCACTATGTCATTATGAACCAGTAATAAACCTCCTTAATAAACCACACTGCTTTCTCTATGTGTTTATTCTATTTTCACTTAGTCTTTGTACCTACATGTTTGGAAAATAATCAAGGCTTGTGGGAAATGCGTATGCAAATTGTAGGCAATAACATTTACAGAATCCATTTCAATTATTTAATTTGAGAAACATATTATTTATGCCATGAAACACAAAAGATCATTTGAATGTGATTAATAGACATTAAAACAAAGTGCATGTTGAAGTGAGTCAATTTACGCTATTTTATTAAAAGTAATATGTGGACAATATTCAAAAATACTTTTTAATATTTTGTGATCTATACTGTTATTCTCACAAGTGACTTTTCTCATAGTTTCATATTTAATTTGTATTTTAAGGGAAAATAAATCCATATGGCTCTGAATTCTTTACACTTACCTCATCACGATGTTTTGCATGAGATATTTTTTATCTGTAAATGTTCTAAACCTCTTAAAAGTCCTTTATTCTATGTTGCACAAAGCTATTTTATCTACAATTTAAGTCAAGGCTGAAAGAACTCAAATTTATTTGCAAATGAAAAACTTAGAGTTAGAATGAGTTGGAAACACTTCTTATTAAAGTTTATTTGAATATGTCTAAAATGTTATACCAGAAAACAGTTTGTGAATTTTGACTTATTCTGACTCTTTCTCCCCAAATATTTAGAATGATATGATTGTTAGCTAGAAATATATGTATGTCTTTGAAAATACAGATATTTTCTCTCTTCAGTCCAAATATGAATGTTTCTGATTTATAACAATTTGGGGGGGTATTTTTGACAATGTATGGGGCCATTCAGAATAAAATATTTTTTGTTCATAGGCTCAATGTAACTGCATTGTATTTTCCCCTAGGTTTATGAACACAAAATATCACAAGTTCCATTACCACTTAGTGTTCTCATTATTTCAGTGCTTATCGTAAGCAATAATAAATTGTTAATTCTACATTTTGTACATTTATTTCCTTCCAAACTATGTTAATTCAGTACTGATTTTGCCTTTTACTTCTTTATGTCCTACAAACTGACAAAGATCACAGTTTGTGTCTAGAATTTGTACAATAACCATATTCCTAATGTCTTAATATTCTATTTATAGCTAAATATTGAGCTTGGCATACAAGTATATAGTTTTAATTATCTCTGATATATTAGTTATTAGTGCCTCTCATCTGAGCCAAAGCTTTATTTATCCTGAAAGACAATATGCACCTGAGTGAAAAGGATGGTTGACCCAACAATGCTGTTTTTACATAAAGAGTTGTGGATACTTACGGTACAAAATTTTAGTCTTGCTCATGACACATGGACCAGGTTTTTGGGGAAATTATAAATATTTTTACAACATTGCTTCATGCTTATTATTTATTTTCTGTGTAGTCTCCAATAATTCATAATGTGGTAAAATGGTACATGGGCTGCAATAACGCACACACAAACATACACAAACATACACACATAGACATACACATACAAAGTACTGAAAGAAAATTTTCTAAAATTTCTATGTCGCCATTAGTTTAAAATGATCAGCAATAATGTCAGTAATAGCTTCAGTAGAAACAGGACACAAAAACTTTGACATATGCATCAACTCCGTTGATATTAGTCAACAGCTCTTTATAGCCACATGTTAAAGACAGCAAGAATATGTCAGATTATATCAGTGTTATTTACTTGAAAAGGCAAATAGATTAAAAATTACCATTTTTGAAGAAATATCAGTGCTGTCTGTGTCAAACATTAAAAAACTCAATGTGGTTTCTATAATTCATCTGTAGCAATATTGTTTTTCAGCAAAATAGCAACTTCTTTAGGTAACTGTGGTAACTGAAAATGCCATTAGAAAATGATACAGATGGATACAGGAAATTGGCCAATACCATAAAATATCCAAAGGCAGAATTTTTCAGAGGAAAAGGAAATGTCTTCTATTTCATAAGGACTTGAAAGAGGCTGAAACTTTTGAAGAGTGAAAATAGAAGTTCAAATTGTTTGCAATTCTTTCAAGGCTCTATTTTTATCTTCAAGCTGTTGAAGATTGGGAAATATAGAATCATTTTAGTTCTATTCAGGAAGCATTAAATTAAAAAAAAAAAAACAATTTACTAGGTGATCTTCTGGGTGTGAGAGACATGGAGACCATGTTGACTTACTACATGTTCTTCCAATGGGGTAGACAGTTGCTTAAAGACTTTGTATGTATATATTACATATATTATAATAGATTTCAAATGTTTTTAGTCTTTGTGAAAGTGATACGTATCTGAGCTTTTAAAGATGAGTAGAACTTAGAAAGGCCAAGAAGGCTACCTGATCAAAGAGTGAAAATTATAAGAGATAACCTAACATTTATTGTGATATTGTGATTGATATTCTTCTAAATGGATTATTTATTAAATCCTCAAAACAATTCCATAAGGTGATCCTATTACAATACTAATTTTACTGATAGAGAAACCAAGGCTTAAAATAGTCACATAGCTTTCACAACATCACAAAACTAAAGCAGAGGAAATGAATTAAAAACCAGACAGCCTGAGCCCAGAGCCAACACTTAGCATTTTTCTAAACAAGTAATAGAGAACTGTGTAAATTCACCTTACACTTACCTTAATTATTTCAGTCAGTCATTGAAAAAAAATATTAAAAGTAGGGCCAACACAGTAAGTTTGATACTTAAGATCTTATTGTCTTATGCTGGGGAATTTTGAGATAATTTGAACAGGAGGCTGAGACACCACTTAGAGATAATTGCACATGAAATATGTCATGGTCTGATGTATAATAGATATAGCAGTGAACAGAAAGGTGGATGGATTTAAGATACTACAGGGATTAAAATTTCCAGGAATCAATATTTTATCAAGTGCAGAGAGTAATTAAAGGGATGAATGATGATTGTGTAGAGGACGTTAAATTTAACTGAGAGAAAATGCAAGCATAACAAGCCTGGAGTGTAATTTGAAAGATGGGGTAGAAGTAGATGCTTCGAGTAAGTGTAGATGGAAATGTCTGCTGAACATTTATATGAATGTGCACAACACACAGTTCAATGTATAAGTCTGAAGCAGAAGGAGAGATGAGGGTTTGCGGGTTAGATTTCAATTCCCTTTAGTTCAGTTTAATGAATATTACTGAGCAAGTGTACGTATATTCTCGTCAGAGTGAGATAAATGGAAAGACTAATAGGAAATCATCCCTGCTCTTGAGGATCTAAACATCTATGAAGATTCATCAGTATATAGGTGGAACGTAAATTATATTACACTAAGATAGCATTAGATGAAAAAGAAAATGGAACAAGTGCATTATGAAGTGGAAACAATAAGGAGATTGATGAAAATGGTAAAATAATTACAAGGAAGACTTAGAAATGTAATGTTGGGATGTAATAGTAGTGGAATTTCAGAAAGAAAGAGCTCAACAGTGACCCGCACTGAACAATGTCAATGCACAGCATTTAAAAAAATATATATTTTTCTTTGATTGTTCCTATTTAGCAATATTTATTTGCAATCTTAGAATTACTCTATCTATTCAACTAACAACACATTTAAAATATGTACCAAAAGTAGCATTGTTCCTTCTGCTTTTTCAGTTGGTTGTGCTGGCATTCTGTTGCTTACAGTGGGAAGAAGCCAGGTAAATGCAGACAAAAAGACCAAATCATGGCTTATGGGAATGACTCCAAAATACAGACTTTGTCTATCTCCATTTTTTTTTTATGTGTATGGCATACATTTTCCTCAACATAAATCTCTTCAAATTCTTAAAGGCTTAGGGCTTCTAAAAGAAAATCAAGTGCATAATTTCTTTATCATAGTCTCTTTGGAAAAGACTTAAGATAAAGACATCCTAAAAGGCAACTTTAGGAGGTGGTGACATGATCTCGTGTGATAACTCTTTTGAAA
>NW_011888808.1:4781485-4809986 GCF_000151845.1 Pteropus vampyrus | reverse complement strand
TCACTATTATTTTAGTTCAATTCAAACATAGAGTCATTGCTAGAGGATGAATCTCATACTCATCATCTGCAATTCTAGGGATTGAGGGGTGATAGAAAGTCAGTTTCAGAAAAGGCTGGGGAGTAACGGCTAATTAGATTGTAATAAAGATGGTATAACATATTATCACGGCCAAATGCTCATTTCTGAATATTGATTTTCTCTTGCCAGACCTTATGAAAAAATATTTTATACATATTAACTGCTAACATGAGACCTAATTTTTAAAGCTGGGATCTTGGCAAAATGCAATGTAGCATATAAAGGGTAATATTTTCTATGGATGACCAATTTGACTTAAAAGAAACAAAAAATGAAAATATCAACAAGACAATCATGTATAAAATAAGGTAAAATAAAGAGCTCCTAAAACAAAAGGGATAAATAATAAAACAAAATCTGTTTCTGATATAGATTAAAAACACTCTCATTATTAAGCGTTAATGTGTAGGTGATCAGACTGAAGAACTTAAATATAGGGCATTTAAGATTATCATTATCAGTATCGAAATAAAAATACCATGTTGGACAAGAAGAGATGATACAACTGAAGGGTTATTACAATGGTTAGACATCAAAAGGCGAGTAAAATCTTTACCAATGAAACTGCTTGGGGATTTCCGGTTTCAACACTATCAAAATAAAATTTCCGTTTTTCCCCTTTTCTTTTCAAAAGGTATTTGAGCTTTCATCTATGTCCTATGTTATTAAAAATGATCAGAGACATTTGATTTAAAAAATTTTCTAACTGTGAAAAGGAACAAGCAGAAGCAAATCTCACAGCTGTTGATTCTCTATACATTCTTAGATAAAATAGCAATATTCTTATTGTCAAGACCCAATTAATACATATATTGAAAATTACATAGCTTTAGCAAAATTATACAACCTTATTTTATTATAAAAATAACCACACACTTATATAATTTTTCACCTGTCCTATTTATGCTAAAAAGAATGTGATTTAGAAACAGAAAAAATATGGTAAATGACTGCTTAAGCTGCTTTAGTACAGTCACAGAAGTATAGTTGGTAGACATTATAAAATGTCAGCTTTTATCTACAGTAAATATAATTTACACAGCAGAAAAGAGTGATTAGAGTCAGATCACTGAGAGGCTAATGAAAAGAGCCATCGGCACAGATGTGGATTATTCATTTTGCAAGAGATCAGAGAAATGACAAGTGCTGAAGGTGCTTTTACATGCCCTGAAACTTATCACAGACATGTTCAATCATGCCTTGGGATACAGAACAATCTAATCATTTTTTATTAAATAATTCAAATTCTATGGTCTGTGTTTGACTCACATTTTGAAAGGTATTGAATTGAGTCATTCATTGCTTGGAAGTTAGAGTATGTTTCATAAATTGGGCTTGTAAAAAAAAATTAACAAAAAAGGGCCTTAACAAAGAAGAACAAAATAGAGGGATGGGGTTTCGCGGGGACAATAAACCAGAGACCAAATTGCAAAACTAAATTGAACAACAGAATAAATAGATCTGATATGCTGTTAAAAATAAGTTCACATATTTGTTTTGAAAATGATGTCTTCTAATAACTATTAAAGGAGTTATTTGAAAGTTTCATGCTTTTTTCATACTCCAGTTAATGAGGTTGTAGAACTTAAAACATTGCCTAAGGAAGAGAGGATGAAAAAGAAAATTATGCTTCTTTAGCATCTTTTGGTAAATGAGTGCTATTGCTTAATCAAATAAAATTGAATCACAAGGGATCAGAGAGAAGCAGAACTATCTAGAAAAACTCTGAAGACTTTTAAAGCAAATTAAGAATATATGAAAGAGATAAGATCATTGACAATACTTGTTAAATAAATATCTATCCATTTTATTATATTTTTCTAGATAGTAAAATCAGGTAGGATAATAAAAGCCTGTGGTCTGCTTATATTATTTAAAACTTCAATAAGCTTTTAATTAATCTTTTAGGAAAAATTTAGGCAGAAAAATTAGAGAATCTTTTTGAATTATGAGATTTTTAACATGAATTTGTAATATAATTATTCAAGAATGCATGTTTTCTTAAGATATATGTGCACTATTCTTGGCTGGAATTATTCAGTTATTTTTTTATTTGGAAAGTAAAATATAATTTAGTTATTCTCAGAAGAAATTAAGCAAATAATTAAGAAATTTAAAAGATTTAGAAAATTACACTAAACAAAGGTTAAGCAAAAGTATAGCAACAGCAGCAATGACAGCAAAGTAATTAAAAAAAACAAAGTGAAAGTAAAACAAAGAAAAATAAAGAAGAAAAAACTCTCAATCTGCCTGACAGTAAATCGAAATTAATGAATTCATTTATCTCAGGAAGAGAATGAAAAATTGAAGACATCGTGCCACTCATTGAGAACATACCTGGGAGTATTCTGAAAAAATACAATGGCAAAGTAAAAACTAAAAACTGTACTAAAATTGAAAAAAAAAAAAAGAACATTTGGGCTGGATAATTCTTTTTTTCAGTGGTGCGATGTAGGATCACTAGCAGCATCCCTGGCTTATTTGCGTTAGATGCCAATAGCACCCATTCCCACTGGTGACAACCCAAAATATCTCTGGACATAGCCTCGTATCCCCTAGGAGCAGAATCATACCTGTAGAGAACCACTGCTGTAAAGCAATTTAGTCTATATAGAAAATTAAAAGAAAATGTTGAAATCATATGATTTAATTCCTATACAATAAATGCAAAATTTCTTCATCTCGATGTCTTTTCCTCATTGATTATGTAGGGTCAGAAAATTGAAAGGACTCACAAGACTCTTCAGGGCGTCCTCACAAAAGTCTTTAATACAGAAGTAGGATATGAAAAAAAAAAAAAAAGCCTGAGGGAACAAAGGGTCTTCTGGGTACAGTTCCCAGGTTTCTTTCTCAATGTGGAGAATGTGCTTTGTCTTGAGACTACGCATTCCCAGAGCCTAAAAGAGAAATCTTGGTTTCAGGACATCCCAGCAAAAGTTTCCAGAAGGTCCTTTTATCCCACTGGTCACGTAGCCAAGACTAGCTGTGTAACCAGATAAAGAAGGTTTAAGGGCTCAGTCTATACATCTCTAAGTTCCAGAAAAGTTTCAAACTTTAAAGAACACATTGTACATCTCTTGCATACCCCTAGCACAACTTGTCCTAATATTGTCTCAGGTTCAAGACTGACTTGAGGCATTCTTATAAAATAAGCAAAGAAAAGGCATTTTTTCTCAAATCTTTCTGTCTCTCTGGATGGCTTTAAACAGTCTCTTTTTTTATTATACCCATTGTTTTTGGTATAATTCTCCTAACTTACTACCTAAATTACCAAGTCACACATTCATTTTTAAAATTTATTTTAATATTTTAAAACATGCACTAAAGAGTAAAATGAATGAGATTTAGCAAACTTAGACAGCTGTGCAACTATCAACACAGTCCAGTTTTAGAACGCTGGCTTTTCCTAAAAAGTTTACGCATTTGATTTCCGCTCTCTCTCAACAATGGACAATCACTGATCTGCTTTTTTTAAATATAAAATTTTCCCTTTTCAAGAAATTCCATATGTATGGAACCATATAAAGTCATTATCTTTTGTGTCTGACTTCTTTCACTTAGCATGATGCTTTTGAGATTCACTCATGCCATTGCATGTATCAGTAGCTGAGTCCCTTCTGTTTCTGATTACTATTCCAGTGTACAGGTGTATTACATGTTCTATATCTTTTAACCAATTGATGAACATTTGGCTTATTCCAATTTTGTCTATTATCAATAATTCATCTGTGAATATCAGTGTGTCTTTTTTTGGACATACGTTTTCATTTCCCTGAATAGCTATCCAGTAGAATTGTAGTGTTGTAATATAAATGTATGTGTAACTTACTAACAAACTATTTAGAAGTTTTCCAAAATGACTATAGCATTTTACATCTATACTGGCAATGTATGAGAATTTCTGTTTTTCTCCATTTTTACTAACACTTAATATTGTTAGTCTTTAAAAAATTTTAGCCATTGTAGTGGGAGTATAATGGTTTTGCTTGGCATTTCTTTAATGACTAACTATGTTAGGCATCTTTACGTTTTTTCCCTGCTTTACTGAGATATATTTGACATATAATGTTGTATAAGTTTAAGGTATACAACATGTTATTTGATATACATATATTTCAAAATAATTAACACCATGGTGTTAGCTAACACCTCCATCACTATATATAATGTAATATTTTTACTTATATTTACTATGCTATTCATTTGATTCATGTGTTTATTTGGCTTTCTTTAAAAAGCACCTATTCAAATTCTTTGTATAGTTTTATTTTTATTGGGCTGTTTGTCTTTTTTTTTGGCTTTTCAGACTTTATACATTCTGGATACAACTCCTTTATCAGAAACATCTTTTGAAAGTGTTTTCCCCCTAGCTGTGGCTGGCTTTCTCATTTTTTTTTCAGTTGTGTCTTTTGAAAAGCAGAAGTTTTTCATTATGATGAAGACCAATTGATCACTTTTATTGTCATATCTAAGAACTTCTTACCTGACTTAAAGTCACAAAGATTTTTTCACCAAGGTTTTCTTCCAGAGGTTATATAATTTAATTTTTCCAATTAAATCTACAATATGTTTTGAGCTAGTTTTATGGATTTGGCTAGATAACAAGGTTGTTTCTTTTTCTTTTTCTTTTTTTCTTTTTTCTTTTGTATATGGGTATCCAATTATTTCAGCACTATTTGTTGAAAAGATAATCCTTTCATCATTAAATTACTTTGGTATTCTTATTTAGAATCAATTGACAATATGTGCATGTCTATTTTTTGAAGGGACAAAATTATAGAAATGGAAAACATATTAGTAGTTGCCAGGCATTAGAGAGGAGTATATTAGTGATTACAGGGGAAGATGGAAGGTGGCTGGGATTATAAAAAGGTAGTATGATGGACACTCATGATAACCTTATTCTGTGTCTGGACTGTCCTGGTGGTCACAGGAGTCTAAATATGTGATAAAATTGCATTTAAATAAATACACACACATGTGAGCACACACAGAGACACATAAGTGCATGCACACTGGTGAAATCTTAATAAGTTCAGTGGACTGGCTCAGTGTCAATTTCTTGGTCATAGTATCGTAGTAGAGTGATAACAATAGTTACCATTAGGAGAAACTGAATGAAGGGCATACTAGCTCTTTATGTATTACTTATTACACCTGCATGTCTATCTATAATGACCTCAAAATAAAAAGTTTTTAAAAATACTGTCAAAAAGTTTATTGGAAATTTTTATCCCCAGAAATTTTGTAGTCCATAAAACTATAGTTAAAGAATACATACTGATTTTCTTAAATTAAATCACTTCACCTTTAGTATATACACAATAAGAATACATTATTTCAAATTTATATTGCTTATATTACATCATGTGACCCTGCACATTGTTAAGTATTATATCTATTTGTTCAATAACAAAACACAATAAAATAATGCTAGTTTGGGGGGATACAACTGTGAAAAGGTAATTTTTATCTATCTCTTTAGGAGGAGTAATATAAATATAATAGTTAAAACTTGCTGAGTGTGTACCAAGAAGCAATATTCTTCTAAATCCTTTATGTACATAAAATCCTGACACTCAGACCTCTATGGCAAACCTCTGAAGTAGGTATCAATATTATCCCCATTTTAAAAATGAGTGAAGTAAGGCATAGTGAGTAAAAAATCAATTTCAGAGAGCTAGCAAATGATAGAGCCAATCTTTAAATCTAGGCATTTGTGCAAGCATCCTTAACTGCCTTTATAATAGTTAGCCTCTTGATGGTACCCAGGGAAAGACTCAGAGAATTTAAAGAGAGTAGGACCAATGTAGGAGAGAGAAGATCTTGTAAATTGTGATGAGTTGCTTAAGTATATTTATGTGAAAACAAAAAGAGCAGGCTTTTCATTTCTCTGTAGCAAGAACTACAAAGCTGTAAGTTGAGACATATTAATATTTCAGAATCGCATCTAAAATCAGTCAGTCGAGAACCACTAGGATATAAGACACATATTAAGAGGCAGCAACATCTTGGGAAAGGTAAGGTTTCTCTTTGAGCTACAGGGATATTTTATAGTAGCTTTAAACGTTGAAGAGAGAATGTATTCTAAGTGAGGCATGTAGGGAGAATTCCTAATTAGTAGTATTGGGGTGAGAGGGAGGAAATAGAAGATGCGATAAATAAAAAGACTGAAATTGAACACTGATTGACTATAAGTAATAAAGAAAAGTGATTAGTCAAAATGATTTCTGCAATTTTAAACATAGGAGGTTGAATAATGGTGATGTAAGAGATGCTGCAATGTACCAGCTCCCCATTCAGGAATGAAAGACTTTTTTCCCCCAGGTTCTAGGAATGCTGACAGCTGCCATCCCTCACCTGTCAGCCCTCTTGAGGGTGAAGAAATTGCCTCTTGCAAAGTCATGGACCTTTCTGGTGCAGCCCAAATCTATTGCCCAATTAATCGAGTCACATAAAGATACGTGAAATTGCCAGAATGAGTGAAAACCTCGAGTTACTTTAGTTTCAAAGAGCCGCATAAGGCAGTGAAGCATTTATGAAGACTGCATCACAAACTTTTGTCTCCATCTACTGCCGCTCCTCTCCTGTTCTTCCACAAATCCCAAACACACTCTCTATAAAATCCCAGAATTCTCATCTCTGTCATGGAGCCTACCTCTCTGGGAAGCTAACCTGCAATGGTTGGCAGTTTTGAAAAACCTATAATTGACAAGGTACTTGGGTGAATGAGATTTCTGTTGAGTACTGAGCTGATGGTAGGGTTTTGAAGTAGGTGTCTCATGAGCAATGCTGTTCTGGCTCTGAATTTCTTGGAAACACCATCAACAGAGTAACCAGGTCAGAACTTGGAATCATCCTTGACTCCCTTCTATGTTTTGTCATTGACAAAGTCCTAACTACACTGTTTTGTAAAATTTCAATTGCGAATTTCCTTTTCTCCCTCTACCATTGTCTTCTATGTACTTACTTTGAGCATCTCTCTCTTAATTTGACAGCTTCATATTATTTTCTAATCAATTCTTCAAACTTTAGCTAATAGAGTGGTCATTCTAATATTCAAAATTCATCCTGACACTTGTCATCTTTTTTTTTGCGTGTGTGGTTTCTCATTGGCTACAGAAAAAAAGTATTTGTCATGCTTTCTAATATGTATTTAGGTTCATTCTCTTGCTTACATTGCTGGCCTTGTCTCCTGAAACACCCTACATTATATAGCATAGCTAACGTCAGCTATTTACTAGGACATGAATTGTCCAAACTGCTTTTTCATGGATTACTTCATGTGATCCTCACAACCTTACAAGTTTAATAAACTTCTTGCAATACCCTGCACATATCAAGCTAACGTATGCCTCAATTTCATAAGCCTACTTTCCTCTTGTCTGCCATGTGGACATCTACTAATCCTTCCAGATTTCACTCATTTATTACTTCTACTAATACTTTGTGCTACCACTTCAAGTATTAGACTCAACTTACTCCTCAACATTAATTTTAGACATTTCTGTCATAAAACTCTAATGCTTTACTAAAATCTTTTTTTTAAATCATTCATTCCCTTACTGAACTTTTAGCAATATGAAGAAATAAATCACATCAAATATTTTGTCTTCTGTAGCCTACAATCTTTAATGAGTAAAAAAAAACACACACATAGATAATATCAGTCTTATTCTACGAACATGGATAGTGATTGAAGTGATTTTCTAATATTTATATAGTTAACAGTAGAACTTAGTTCAGAGATGCACTATGTTACAGAAGCGAAAGTATGGACTTAAAACCGGTCCAATCTAGGTTGGGATCTTGGGTTTTGTCTCTTATTAAAACGTGAGTGCACCTGTAATTATTTGTTATATTACCACTTTCCTCCGTAACATAATAGTAATGACACAATTGTTTTTCAACTAATTTGAAAGGTAGGATCATTACTTCATATTATCCATGATACATAGGAAAGCCACAGATAACAACCAGGTATGCTTGACTGCACCTCTGAACTTTAACTCTGCCTTCCACTATCTCAGGTTGAGTTAAGCCCAAATTTGCAGCTGTATCCTGAATGTGCATCTTAGGATGCCTGGTGCTGAACAGGATCCACCTGCCCTTAGCTGTGAGTCAGAGTCTCTTTATGTGCTGGTGTTTGGGGCTGTTCCTGTTTGCTGTTGGAGCTAAAGTAGGAAGCCTCGTGCAGGCCACTAGTTGATAGCCAAGACTCCAATAATGGTATATTCAAGAGTGTCAAATAGATCCAGAAAATACGTCACTATGGCTGCTGTAATTAAATCACCTCACTGTTTACTGCCTCTTTTCCTTCTCTTGCACAAGTTCTTTCATTCAGCTACGTCCACTTTCACCTACACCCTTATTTCTGGTATTTATTAGCAAATTCCACTCAAGTACTTGCTACCATTTGTAAAACACTGCTCTACATGATAGAAAATTAATGAAGCAATAATTCATTACACTTATAACATGAAAGTGGCTTCCTAGAGAAGAAAATAAAGTGTCTGAAAAGTCTCTTACTTATAATAAAAGTCAGCCACAAAAGCAGAAAGTAATAAACTTATTTTTAATTTTTATTTAGATTACCTAAGTATTCAATTTAAGTGAAATTCAAGAATTTCCAATAGAAAACTAGCAAAGCATGAGAAGTTTGTATTTAAAAAAATTAAATGAATTATCATTTTCGTAATAAATATCTAATAAATTGCAATGGATAAAATTACTAAAATTTCAGACAATCTTTCAACTATATTTGCATTTAGCATTTTCCTCAATTTCAGTAGCTATTAATAATGAAGAATATTAATTATGAAGAACAGTAAAAAGAAAATGTATTTTCTATGCATTTCTGAATTACTTAACTTGAAATTAAAAAACAAATTGATGTAACATTGAACTTATTAGGCAGTAATTACCTTTTAAGATTTCTTTCTTTAATACAATTGCTTATAAAGAATCACTTGAATTTGTTTTGTACTGAATTAAATTAAATTAAATTTTTACTCCGTGAAAAGTAAAACCAAAAATAGCTAAAGCTTTCTTAGGCTACATTCTTTATCTTATTAATTTATATCCAGGCAGCTCCCAACTACTCATTGTGATACATTTCTTTAAAGCATATTTTACAGAGAAGTGGTGTAAAATGTACTATTTCCCCCCCCAAAATTAATCAAGAGTGCTCCATAGGACAGAAAAGATGCAGTTAAGATTTTGACACTAGGTGGCATTCCTGTGTAATCAGAAGAGCAAGAGGCTAATACAGTTGCTGGTTTATTTTCCTGTTACCTGTCATAAATTCAGAAATGAGTAGATAATAGCTGAAGAAAGTGAAATATAGGCTTTCATTCTGAAGATCATGTGAATAAATCAATTTTGCATAATTATTAAGAGTAGTTGACTAATATAAAATTAAAAATTGTTGTTCTGTCTTCACTAAATTAGAAGTATAATTCCATCTACTAAAAGCTCTATTTCACTCTTTAGCCATTATATCTGTTTATATACAATTATTTCTGTTTATGTTAATAATGAAGAAAACACATCTAACTCGTTTTTATAAAATACCGTTACAAATGTATTCCAATAAGAAAAAAAATTAAAATTAAAGATTATCTTAAGTTCATTATTATTGCAAAAAGTTTAAATAGTGTATAAGAACCTCTTAAAATTATTATAAAAAGTGCACTTTAAAAAACATCCCATTGCTTGTAATTTGTGTATGATAGTGAATTAAACTACTAATTTAATATGATGTTCTCTTTGACAATATTATGTCAGTATTAAATGCTTATGTTCTTAGCAACATAAAGCTGTTTAAACTTTTATACAACAAACCAAACACGGAAAGTTATAATCATGTGACAAACTTGGAGATAAAGAAAGTTCAAAGTTTGGAACTGAAGGCATCATTATGTCAGAAACCTGAAAGTCATTTGTGGCACACCAGTGGAGATGCACTATGTTAGACATAAACACTCAAACGTTAAAATCTTATAGAATTAGAGACTTTTTTTCAAAATTATGGTAAGAAAATAATACATATTGTCAAATTTGCTCTTTGTATGACATAAAAGAATCATTAATTTTTACAACGGAATATATTTAGTGACATAGCATGTGTCCAGAACATCAGAAATTTTATCTCTAATTTTCAGAACAATCCATTTAACTCAATACTACCCTCATCCTATTAGACACAAGAAGAATCTGGGTTGAAATATTAAATTACTTATCACAGGTCACTGAATGCCAGAACCAGAATTTAAATTGCTATCTATTGAACCACATATGATGAAATTTCCACTACAAAATTCAGCATGCTTTTTGTGGGCTGAATTGTGCTCCCCCAAATTCATATGTTGAGATCCCAACATATCTCAAAATATAGCTGTATTTGGAGATAGGGCCTTTAAAGAAGTAATTAATGTTAAATCAAATCATAGCTGGTATCCTTATAAAATGAGAAAGAAACAGGAGGGACACACACATGCATGCACACACACACACACACACACACAAACACACACAAACACACATACATACACACACAATAGCCATGTGAGGAAACAGCCAAGACAGCCATTTGCAAGCCTCAGGAGAAACCAAACCCACTGATACCTGGATCTTGGATTTTTAGCCTCTAGAAATGGGAGAAAATAAATTTTTGTTATTTAAGCCACCCAATGAGCAACATTTGGTAATGGCAGTCCTAGCAACAAATACAATGCTTAACACAATATTCTTAACATTTAATAGAATCCAGTTTATAATGACTTTCATTGTATTTAAAGCAAAGAATCTTTCTATATTCTTAAAATACTAAAATACTGAAAATGCTATATGTAGAATGCTCTGTCTGTCCATCCGCCTACCTGCCCTCCCGCCCATCCATCCATCCATACATCTATCCATCCATCTATATTTATGTATCTATCTATGTATTTGGAGAGAGAGGACTACTATGCTAACATTGTCACTGGATAAGAACTACAGATAAATCTTAAACTTTATTCAGTGCTTTAGAAATATTTTTCTGCTATATATTCAGGTAAAATTTAATGTTAAAGTTTTAGCAATCAATATTTTAAGCAAAAGAGAAAATAAAAAAGAAAATATCTTAGTTATATAATGTCTACAATGCTAAATATGTATTTATCTTAAGTACTAAATATGGATGAAATTTCAAATAGAAGTCACAATTTTATTAACACTTATTTTATATCTCTCCCTTAAAAATATTTAAAAGTATTGACATTCCAGGAACATTAGTCACTCTATTCACAAGCTCTTTGGTTTCCCCACTAAAATATGTGGATAATTGCTTATGTTAGACCTGGCTCAAGTAATGTATAAAGTGAGTATAATACCTTATGATGCAAAATAAGTAAAAGACTCTAAGACTAATGGATTCACTCATACAGATACAGAAGTCAGCTTAAAGATTCTACTACTTGTTAAATTTGTGAAAATTGGAGCATCAAAATATTAACAATTTTAATTGACTGGAACGAAATGAAGAAACAATAATCTATGACTCCTTTGGGAGACTCAAATAAAAGAAAAATACCAAACAAATAAATAAAACCACTTACTTATCACAATTAGATGTCTCTGATACATGAGCTTTAAAGAAACAGGCAATCTCCTGTTCTATTTTATGAGAAAGTCTAGTTCAGTCAAAATGACTCCAGATAGTTAGAAAATCACATCCTCATAACATTAATGCCAGATGATAAAATTTAAAAAAATCACAGAATTTAAAAAGTGCCAGTGATCCCCAATGAAGTCATTGATTCACAAAAAGACCATTATCGACACTAAACCTAATAGGTGAAATGTTGTTGGATAATTGAACATTCAGAGTTCCAAAGTATCATGGAATAGATTGCATATTATTTGTCAAAAAAAATTGTAACAATTCAATGGAGAAACAAAATATCATTTTGTGTCTCCTGTTAAAACCTCCAATCTGTCTAAACTGTCTTTTGGTACTAATTTACAGTTTACAAAAACATAAAAGAGGAATATAATAAATAACCATTTAGGTAAGAAGAGGGCAATCTAAAATAGAGAAAATTCTCTAGAGTAAATGTCCTTGTCTTTCCCACAAGCCAATATGAAAAAAAAAAGAACGAAGGTAAGAATTATACTAAATTAAATAGGTTAAAGAGATATTACAAGAAAATGAAATGGGTGGGCATTGGTCATTTTTTTTTGTTGTTGTGGAAAAGTCAATTACTAAAGGCACTTGGGGAAAATTTGGAGAAATTAAAAATGGAATATATATTAGAAATATTAATATTGTTAGCATAATTTAATTATAGCTAAATACAAAAATAGTCCTCATGATTTTAGTACATTTATTCAAAATTTTAAAGATAAAGTGTTATGACCTCTGTACATAACTTTAGGTATTCTTTAATATTTGTTTTTGTGTGTGTACAGATAAAGAAAATATAGCATTTAATAGTTATTAAATGTAGGCATTAGTATACCTGTGTTTACTGTATTATTTTTGTTTTTCTTTATTTTCGAAAATTATACTTAAAACTAATAATAAAATTAAAAAGAAACTGCCAAACTATTTTAAAAATTTAAAGTTTTTCACATAGTTTTATGATATATAGAACATGTACAGTATAAACATCTATATTTAGTACATACAGCACCTAATTCCTGTTTTCGTAGTAATGAACTTAAGTCCATTATTCTGACATATATGTGACATGCTATTTTCCAGTGTCACATGTTTAATTAAGAGAGAAAATATGTTATTTCTCTTATCTAAAAGAGTTATAGTTAAGAACTCCTGAGTATTTTAAAATACCGGACTATCAATCATTTAAAGACTGAAAAAACAGATGTCATTTAGTATGAGTTTAGTTGACAGAAAACTAATTTCATGATTTGAAGCTATGTTCTCTGTCATGTCAAGAGTGTACTGCTCAGAGTTCATTACCAGCCTTGCGTGACTTGATATAAAATCTAATACACTGCATGCCTCATGGTATTCAGTTGCAAGGGACAAGGAGTTCTTTGCCTGGTTAGATGACAAAGAGGGACGAATGGCAGGTGATTTGCTTTTGATGACCTCTACATATTTCCAATTACTTTTTCTCTGATTGCAAATGAAAACTACGTTAGCCATGTAATGGCAAATAATAGTAATAATAACAAAATCATGTTGGAGTCTTATGAAGTTATGTCATATTTTAAAAAAAGTTTAATGCAACTTAATAAAAGACATAAGTCCTGGGGAAAAAAAAATGATAGTATAAATCAGTCAACACAGAAATAGGTTTAATAGTTATGCATTGCCATAGAACTTTTGTATTCTTGATTTATTTAATTATATTCTATGGAAAGCAATTAATGACTTTGAAATTCTTATTCGTTTTCCATAATTGTAAATTAATCCTTCCCTAAAAAGAGAAATATGTATTTTACATTCTTAGAACATTTACTGTCTGATTTTTTAAGGACTATACTTCTTTTCTACCCCACATATTTTTCACTATGAGAGAGAAATTATTTTAAGTACTAAAATTTAACTGAATTGCAATAAAGATCCCTCACAACTGGCATTCTCATCACGACTTAAGGCCAAAATAATACATTTTCTGTCGCATTAAACCTTATTGCATTTAGAAATTATTTGGAGGATTTTTTTCTCATTATTTCTGAGTTTTTTACCTTCTTTATGGGAAGGACCAACTTCTAAGAACTGAAAACAAATGTACAGTATTCTTAGTAGTGATAAATCCAGAATTCTTGTATTTCTTTCAGGCTCACCTGCTTCGATTCATACATGTTATTTCAAGATAATTATCACTTGTGGATGGTTTTAGACACAGAATTTTGCATTTAAAAAACAGTCATGGACATACATATACACCATCTACTTGTCACATAACAAAATCTTCCTTTCACACTAATGAGACTAATTAATTTTCAAGCCAATAGGGTGATGACATTAATCTCATAAATTGACTCTGTCTAAATGCAGGTTTGTAAGTAAAACATATTTTTCTTTTTTCGAACTCATTCTTGCCCAAAGTATGGAATGTTCTACAAGGCTAATTGTAAACAAATTCTATTAATTTTTAGCAAGTTATTGTTCAGTGACATAAAATTGCCATTTGATTGCAACAAGGAAAACTCCAAACAGAACATATAAATCAGTATTATTGGCAGTTGGAAAAGACACATTGCCTAGATTACTGTTAGTGACTAGAGAAATAAATGACCATTTTAGAGGTTTTAGAAGCACTCGGAGGAGTAAATGAAGATAGCTTTTGAAAATTGCTGATGGGAATTTGTCATAATGGAGGACTCAGTTACATAAACAACATTTATTCTCCTGATTTGATCATTTTAAAAAGAATAAAGTTTGTGTGAAAAGAGATTTCTTTATATGAGAAAAAAATGCTGAAACAGCATAAGAGAAGATTCAAAAAGAGTTTTTTTAGATAGCAGAAAAATATTAGTTTACATTATGTTGAATTTAAAAGTCTGGGATTTATCAAGATGCCCAATAAGAAACTCCCAGGTGTTTGTTTGTTTTCCTAGTATATAATACATGGTATTCAAAAGGCTGATCTGTTAAGAGCCTCTGCTTGTCTTTGACACTAAATGAAGCTGCATTCAAATACAGCTTTGTCAATCATCAGTTGTCTCAGTTTAGTAAGACAAAACATGATTAGGTTTGCTATACATATGGAATACAATTGTGTTTGAGGATATCTGAGACAGAAAATGTATTCAATACATGTGCTTCAAGAGTATTTTTGACAAAATACAAACCATTGTTTTTTTTACATCTCTAAGATGGATTTTTTTAATTCCATATCTTTTTCAAATATTTATAATCTTAGTAAACATGAACATAATTTTACATATACATGTTTCCAGAAGATCTAAATCAATGTATAATAAATAGATATTTAATAATGATCAAATTGAGATTCTTAACCTGAAGATCTCTTAAGATCATAAATAATCTTTTAGTTTTATTGATGTGACTGTTATTTTAATTTATAGGTTTGATCATTTAAGAGAAACAGATTCATTATGAAAACTTATTTTATTCATCAAATATGTCTATTTCTTTTGAAACTACCATTTTATATGTCAAAATACAATTATTTCATTTCAGATTGTTGAAAAAAATAAACAGTATAAATTTTTTATCCTTTGTTTGTAGAAAATTCAAATTTTAGTCACCAATTCTAGTGAATATATAAAGGATAGATTCTTAAGAAGTACCTCTCATTAAGTGATATATTAATTTGATGTTTTTTAATATAATGTTCATTACAAATAAAATTGTTTTATTCCTATAATGACCTCAACTTTACCTCTAATGTCTTCTTTGGATGCTGTTTCGGTGAAAGGGATTAAATTATGTGATTTAGCTATATACTGTATTTAACCAAAACTGTCATATGTTTTACCACATTGTTGATTTTTACTGTCTCAAATATGACTTTACTAGCAGTGGTGATTTTAGCAGATATTTATAGTTTTATAACCTGACTCTAATTCATTTGACTGATTAGTTTCCTTATGACACAGCATAATTTTTTGTTTATTAACCAGCTATATATGTGTAGTTACTTTTTTAAAAAGGAAGATAAAACAGACTACATAACAAAGTGGTAAAATTTAAATTCTTAGTTTAAGAAAATATAGTTAACATTATATGATATCTACAATTATTAAAGATCCTATATCTTACATTTAAAATACATTAAGGTTCAAAATTTCTGGTATTAATCAATTATATACTTCTATTTCTGTATTTCATAAACAATATGGGTTCAGATTTCTACTTTGTCACTTACTGGAAACATACATTTTGATGTTACAGAAGACCTTTGTACACCAGTTCTTTTACATGGAAAATGAGAGCAATAATATCAGTATCCTATCTCATGGATTGTTAGGGGAAATAAAAGTGTCATTAAGTAAAATATTTATGAGTGTCTGACACAGATGAAGTGGAACTGTCAGTCATTCTATAAAGATTTGTCGTATCACAATTTCTCCAGATTTTTAGAGGAAAATTTTGTAATTTGTTTGAATATGTTTGTCTCCTCTCAAATGATGTTTTTACTTTGCTGGGTTTATTTTGGATATGAATACAGTAAGGCAGTAGTCATGAGATATCATAATAAAATAGTTAGCCAAATATATTAAAAAATCGCTATCATGTTCCAGGACTCCAGAACTCCCAATTACACACCCCACAACACAGCCCTCTCACTGTGTAAATTTCAGTCTTTGGTTTGGGAGCCTGGGTATGTTTAATTAATTAAAAGCTCAGCAGGTGAGTCAAATATGCACATCTGGTTAAAAATCACGATTAAGGATATCTGATATAAGATTTTCTCATCGTTGAAATAGAGGGTTGTTCTTTGATTCCTGTGGTTTCAATGTTGTCACTTGGTACACTTGAACCAAAAAGTGATGGAATTTGTTTAATTTCAATAGAACTTCTTAAATAACTTTGTAAATATTAAAAAGACGAACAAATCTTCTTGGACTATTTTTTTTCTTTAAGTATTACAATGCTTTCTGATCTTTATAGCTATATATTCTTAGATTTCTATAGTCTTCACAGTTTTTTTTTTTTTTTTTTCCTGTGCTGGCACCAAAATTCAATGAACAATGATTTCTGCAGCTCTGGATTAAAAAATATGTTTGTTCATGTAAAATATTTATTTCTTCTGTCACTCATCCATTACATCTCACTATGTCATTTGCGATATATTCTACATTTGCTAATTTAGTTCCTCTCTTCTTCTAAAGCATGATAACATTATTCAGGTAATGTTTAAAGCATGACTAAATGAGTCTCTATAAATACTTCATTACAAGGAGCTACTGAGGAAGATATTTCAACATTCTCTCTTTCTTCCCTTTAAATTATCCCTTTATTTCTCTGGGATAAATGTTATAAAACAGGCAGACCACTACTAAGTTTAACCCCAAATGACGAACATGATTTTCTCTTATTCTATATTCTCAATTACTAGCATTGAAGTAGAACTCATAAAAACAGAAAGTAGAATTTTAATTTCCAGGAACTTGACAGTAAGTGGCATGGGGAGATGCTAGTCGAAGAGTATAAACCTTCACTTTTAAGATGAAAAAATAGTCCTGAGCTGTGTACTTAAAATTTTCTAAGAGAATAGACTTAAACGTTCTCAGCACAAACATAAAGGTAACTGTGTGAGGTAAGGCCTGTGTAATTAACGAGATTGCAGTAACCATTTCACAAAGTAAACAAATGCCAAATTATCACATTGTGCAGTTTAAATATACACAATTTTATTTGTCACTTATGCCTCAATAAACCTAAAAACAAACAAACAAAGAATTATAGATGCTTAATAGCAAAAACCACCAGGGAGACAACTGTAGTTGAAGAAAGTTGAGGTTATAAATACTTGTTATAAAAGAAAGAGACCACAAAGCATGTGGAATCATCAGTGTCTCAGAATAAGGGTGTTAGGAGTGGCTTATGATAGGGCTTACATTTTAAAGAAGGTTCAAGAAAGTAACTGTGTGTTCTGGGTAGGATGCTGGCAGAAGTATGGACAATTCTGTGGCTGGTATCTTTTTTTCTTTTTCTTCGTTAATCTAGATGGTGAGAGAAAAAGTGAAGCTAGTTTGAAATTGATGACAAAGTGCCAGACAGTCATGATAAACAGGAAAAAGAAGAGTTTGAATATTTTTGTGGTTTGGGCAGTGTTTTTGTTTTTGTCTCTTTTATTCAATTACTTTTAGTGTTTATATATGTACTGTGTGAATAAATATGGTTAAAAGTATAAATGAAGAATTGAATGATTTCTGTTCAGATTTAGTCCTGTGTATATTCTTACCTTTAATAATACATTATTACATATAAAAATTTAAGTAGGTTATTATTTTTTCTAATTTGATTTAATTTTCTAATTTAGTCAACATTCACTACATTCTGAGTAATTTCACTTGTATTAGCTGATTCTTCAGTTTAAAAACCTTTATATAATCTGATTCTAGTGTCTTCTCCTCAGCTTTCTATTCATGAACATTAGATTAACTTCTAAAAAAGAATTGTTTTGCTACTATTTCTGTCAGTATAGTGTATTAACTGAGTTTACTTTTTCATGAGAACAATATAATGTAGAATTTAAAAACATGGAATATGAAGGCTAATTATGTGTCTTGATACTTGATTCCTATGACCTACTATTTTGTGTAATCTTGAACAACTTATTTAACTTCTCTTTAAAGAATATTTTTCTTAACCTATTTCTACATCAGTAAAATGGTGTTAAAAATATTGCTTAACTCAGGCAGTTATTTTGAGTTTTGCAGTAATTAATAACTAAAAATACTTAGAAGAAAGTCTGGTTACATAGTGATTCTACAATACATGTGAGCCATGTTTGTATTTCATGTTTTCCTGTCACTTTGTCTTCCTAACACTGCCCTACCACTTTTCATTCCTTTCTTCCAGGATTGTCAATAGATCTAAGTGACACTGAGAAATATCAACTCTACAGAGGCTGCTGTCCCAGTGATCCCATTCTATCATTTCTGTTTTTATGTTCCAATGCTTCAGAACACAGGATCCCTTCTTGACCATCTGTTTCACCCGCTCTAATCAAATAAAGGGCACAGTTTCTGTCCCCTTTTAAAGAGACTCACTTTATACTTTCCAATTCTATTTTCTCCTCTTTTTTTGTCTCTCAGATACATTTTCCTGCTTCCCTTGCAGGAGTGTGGCCATGAGAATGAATGCTGGCTAAATATGTGAGAATAGTAGTGATCAAGCCATTCTAGACACTTTTAACCAAAACATCTTACATGAACCTTCACGTTTTCCTTCTTCCCTTAGCCTGCCAGTCAGAAGAGCAAAGGAGCTTAGGTCACTGAATGACTGAGTACCTACCATAAAGACTCCCCGTTGATCTTTATTACATTACTACATGAGAAAAATAAAGTTTGTATGTGTGCTATGCCACTGAGATTTTATTATTGTCGTTATTGTGACAGTTACAGTCCAGCAGGGCATTATGCATCTTCAAATCCCCAGTGCTCAATAAAAGATTATTGCCCATATGATGATCATAAATCAGATTTTACCAGACAATAAAATAACCTTTAAACAAACTTTTAGTACATAAAACAATGAGAAGAATAAATAACGCTTTATGTCAAATAATAATTTACTTTCTCATTCAAAAAAATACTTGCTCTAATAACTACAGTATAGGTTTAATATGCAGGTAAACTTGACCAACAGAGCATAGTGTTAATTTTTCTAGCAAACAAACACTTATAATTTTCAAAACTTTAATCATCTCAATTTACTGATATATTATAAAGCTAATTTAACTTTACTTGTATTTTATATTACTAAAAAATGATTTTATGGCACAAAGAATCTTCATATCTCTCTCCATTCTACATTCTTTAGTTTATATATTCTCACATCCTGTTAGTAAATGTAATCAGATTTCAGGATCTGTATCTCACACAGAACTCTGCAATGTTTACATTTGCTGAATAATTCTCTCATATTGAGAATAGTTGAAACTTAATGCAAGTGCATAATAGTGACCCAGCTTAGATAAAATGAAAAGAGAAAATGAATTGACAAGATATAAAAAACACTGACTAGCTCCTCTCTCTTTCACTAAGGGCAGGAAGAAAAAAATATGAAGAGAAATTTCAGCATGAAGGATTTCGAATTACTTCCTGTCAACAAGGGCCCTAAAATATATGTTTTTTTGATTGAACAATAAACTTAGGTAATAAAGCAGTAAAAAATCCAATAACGTCTGATTACACACATATTTTATGTACCAGAAGTAAGTCAATACACAATTTAAAGCAAAAACAAAACAACCAAATTTTACTGTACCTTAGACTAAATATTTTGACCATTAAACTTTGTCATGAATTCCACATTAATAATTGCTAAGCACTGTGTAATACATTCTTTGACAAAAGTTTTAAAGTATTTTATTTGCTATTTGGGAACTCAGTGCTTAACAGAAGTTAATACATCTTCTAAGTCTTATATAAACCATTTATTGAAGGGAATTACAAATTTATATCAGAGATAAAATGTTAACAATATATTTCCATTTACTACATGATAATTCATTCTCTCAATTATAAAACTGAAAAATATTTTCTGCAATTATCTGATTGTATGATGTGATATGACTTACACTGTGTCTAACTAAAAGAAAATAATCCTGTTTGTTTTTAATGGCTTCTGAAGGATATATTAACCTAATGAAATTGAAGCAGGAGAAAAACAGGCTAGAGTACAATTTTTGTCCTAAACTGTCTTATGAAGAAAAAAAATTATAACATGATTAATCTGCCAAGACATTTTCAACAGTGCTATCTCAGTGAGAAGCATTAAGATGCAATTAAAAGGCTTAATATTCTCTTAAGGTAATATCCTTGAGGGAGATTATTGATTAAACTATTAAATGTGGACATATGAAAAATATAAAACTAAAAATAATCAAGGACTTATTGCACTGTTAATTTGAACTTATATTTATATTAAATATTTGGCTAAAACCTTATATGATTCTTAGATTTGTTTTTTGTTTTTTGTTTTGGGCTAAAAAATGCATAATTGTTTATAGTGCTCTTAATTTATTTTCTCAGAAAGGACATTAAAATATCTAATTTTCTTGACAGATATTTTTATGAATTTATGAGACCTCATTACTTTTCATTTAACAAACCCAAGTGCTGTGATATATATATGCCAACTGGCCAACTAAAAATGCATGGCCTACAGTTAAGTGTTCAACTTCTACAAAGGCCCAGGAGCAAGCCCAAAGTTGCTTCTCAGAAGGTGAGTACTATGTGCTATCTATGAGGGTGGCAGGACTTTGTCCCCAAATCCTAACGGTTTGCACTGTGATACACCTAGAAAAGCCTGCTGCAGGCCTGAAACAGCATCTTATCTGCCACTGAAGCTTCAAGCACAGTCAGCTCTTCTGCTGGATCATATGGTCCAAGTGGAAGAACAACTTGCATGGAATATGAACCTATTGCAGAACTTTTTCTTGTTCTGGACTCCTGTGGCTAAGTAAATGGGCCAGAACATCATGTCCAAATGAGGAATATGTTGCCTCCAAAATTCAAAGTGTCCTACTAGACTGTGTCCCTCTATTTTGGTTGCAGTAGGGGTCAGATGCAACAGCTTACCTTCACCCCACTAGGAATATATTGATATGATCCACGTCATTGGGGCCTAGCAATTTCACTCAATGATAGGCCCCTAAAGTTTATTAAAATTGATTTTATGTCTTCTGATATACAAATGTCTTACCAGTAGGTCTATGGTAGTTGTTATTTCTAGCTCACTATGTCCAATCAGCATCTATGTAGTGGACCAGTGTGATGTCTTGTGGAAAGGAGATATGGTCAAATTCCTTTCGGACTAAATTAGGACATAGGACTTTAGAGTTGATGTGTTCCTGAGGTAGGAAAGTGAAGGCGTATTACTAGCCTTGTAAGATGAAAGCAAACTGCTCCTGGTGGTCATTACAAACAGTTAAAATGCTATTGAACACCTGACCTCCATAAATCAAGGAAATAAAAGAAAAAAACCGATCACTAATTGTGTATTAAAAGTGCATTATATGTAACTTTGCTCAAACAACAAAAGAAATCTTGAACAGCTGCTGCAATTGGACTCATACCTGGTTGAATTTATGATAATCCACTGCCATTTTCTAAAATTGAGGGGTTTTCTGTGCAGAGATCAGACTTTTTCTTTGGTAAGGCCAAATTCTATACTGCACAAGGTAAGCCCTGGCTTTGGTCAAGGCGCTCTTCAAAAAAAATAAAAAAGAAAAGTCAGGCTCTTAACATTTGGAGGAGTCAGTGCTGGGATAGAAGGGACAGATTGAAATGAAACAGCTAATTGATCATAATATCCTTAGAAAGTAAATAGATGGTCAGTTCACTGATTTCTTACTTGATTCATATAAGCAGAAGAACTCTAGGTTCATGAGCAGAGTGTAACTTGAATCATCAAATCAGTCATGGGCCCTCATTACATTCTGATATATGTGCAATTTTATAGACCTAGAATCCCTGGAATGAAAGGGAAGCTGGGTCCACTTGAAAAAGGAACTTGGAACATTGATAAATACTTATACTGTTAATATTTCCTTCAGTATTCTCCAAAGGGACACATGACAATTTACCAGTGTGACTTTACATTGGGAAGTCAGACTTCTTAAGGATTCCTGAACATTGGTAATGAAATAATACTAACTGCAGGACACCTCAGAAATCACTGTGGCCTACCTGTCAGAAAGATTTATGGAGGTCAGGTGTTCAATAGCATTTTAACTCTTGTCCATCTCATGATGGGTTCAGTGGATCCCATAAACCTAACTTATGTTATTTCCTCAATTTTAGAATGTATTAAAATAGACATACACAGCAATTGGCAGAATTCCCATGAGATTCCCCAAGCTCTTTTGGTCTTTTGCGGTAAGAAAGAAAAGGTAGAGAAGGACTAGCAGCTATGTGATTTGAATTTAGTTTATTTTCACAATGCAACTAGATATACTTTCTACTTCACTTATTAATATTTCTTTGCTGACTCACAATAACATCTGGGATAAAATTCTGGCATTCATAGGCTTTTAGACACAAGTTCATGCTTATTTTTAAATCCATTTTTGCCCAGTAAAAAAAAATTTTTTTTTTTTTTTTTTGTTTTTTTTTCTTGAAGGTTCAGTTGCAGGCCCTTGGACCGGCTTTTCCTTCCAATTTTGGCAACCCAATTGGGTTCTTTCGGAATTTGTTCTTCTCTTCAGGTTTTTGAAGGTTTCTTGATTGGGGTTCCCGGCCCTTTTCCTTTCACTTTACTTCTTTGCTTGGCCCGGAAAGGCCATTTTTTTTGCAATAGATCTCTCAATATACATCTTCTACTGGTTCTGTTTCTCCAGTAGAGCCCTGTCTAATATAAATTTTGGTCCTGAAATGGTACCAAAATTGTTGTAGAAAATACATGGAAATATGAAAATGGCTTCAGAATCTGGAAGTTGATACAGAATAAAAGAATTTTGATAACTATGATAGAAAAAGAAAAGAACAATCTATCTTTATTTGATCAGACTACCAGTAGAAATATGGGCAATAAAGGAATTATGGATGAGGGTTCGGAAGGAATTGAGCATGATAGAGAAAACCTGCTTTGTCTTAAAGAATATCTAAATCATCAAGAAAAGACTTTTGGGGAGTGAGGGCTCAAAAGGGAATTAGGAAAATGCTATTGGAATTTGGAGGAAAGGAAATCATTGTGACATAGACTGTTTAGTTGAATTGTATCATAAACATATGCGGAAAGTAGAATGTTTAAACAATGAATTTATGTATTTAGATGAGATTTCCTAATGAAGTGTTGAAGATGTGGTATGGTTTCTTCTCTTTGCTTATAGCAAAATTCTAAAGAAAAGAGGTAAATTGAGGGAAGAATTGTTAAGCAAAAATAAACTGGGCGTTAATGATTTGAGGAACTTTAAGCCCAGATGGTAAAACACACTAAAATTAAGATTTACTGTCATTAAAGTATGCTCTTGAGAGAAATCAACTTTTCACCAGTGTCTCAGAAGCAACATGTCAGAGTATTCAATCACACAGAACACTCTTTGAGGGCTGATGATAGCAGACTCAGAATTGGGAGAGGGAGATGTGACAGTGGAATTAGAGGTTGAATTGATACAGGGCCATGAGCCAACGAATGCTGGTAGTTTTTAGAAGGCAGAAAATATTTTAAAAATATATCTCCCCTAGAGCCTCCAAAAAAATCACAGCCCTGTCAACACCTTATTTTAATCTACTGAGACTGATTTTCACTTCTGTTGTTTAAAGTTATTAAATTTGTGGTAATCTATTATAACAGAAATAGGGAATTAATACAAGGAACTATCTTTGGATTCTGATAAATTAAAAGGGTATATTGAAAGAAGTTATTATTATGGAAGAATAAAAATATTATTTGTCTCTTTTTGGGATTCTACAAAAACAATTATTCTCCAAATTTTCCCAGTGAAACTTAACCAAACATAGATTATTAAATCCAATGCTAAAATTTCAATCGAACTTTTAAAGATAGAGTTCATTTTCTTTGTATGTTCATGGAGATACTAATCTTAGAGACTAATAAGAAAATTAATTGTCATTATGTTTTTGAATTTGAATCAGGAAACCAATATTAAATAATAAATAATTGAATGTCATATAGTATAACTTGTGATCTATAATCGTTAGAATAACTGGATAGCTAATAAAGATTGAAGATTTTCTGTGAAATATTATTTTCATGATGAATATATTTGGATTATACTTGGAAATATTTAACTTGATTTATTTCTCCTTTCCTGCAAAGATTTCTGAAAATAGGCCATGAGTAAACTGTGATTTGGTACATACAATCTTAGAGAAAAACAACTTATATGGTCTGTTAGTTTGCTTGTGATGCCATAAAAAAAAATACCACAACTTGGTGACTTAAACAACAGAATTCATTTTTTCACAGTTCTGGAGGCTAAAAGTTCAGGTCAAGTTTATTTCCTCTGAGACCTCTTTTTTAGCTTGCACATGGCCACCCTCTTGCTGCCTCTTTACTGTATAAGCCAAAACAGGCACAGTGGTTCCTCTGTGTATGTATCCTTCTGGTGTCTGTGTGTTCCAATCTTTTCTTTTTATAAGGACATCTGTCAGATTAGATTAGGACACACCGTAATGGCATCATTTCAACTTAATTACATATTAAAAACTTTCTTCAAATACAGTCACATTCTGAACTATTAGATACGGTTAGGGCTTCAAAATATAAATTTGAGGGAGCACAATTCAGTTTATAATAGATGTTAATATAAGATATTATTTCATCTAACTTCCAAATTATATTTTGAGTTCATAGACATAAATATATTCCAGTCACTTTCTCTGGCTTTTTTGTAAGAATTCTTTCATTAAAGTCACTTTCTCATTTTCTAAATTAATATATGGAAGTATAGAGAGAAAGTTTCATATATATTTAGTTGTTTCAATCATTCAGAAAATCTGAGATAATTCCTTGGTAGACCAAACTCTAAAGGAGAAAAAAATAAGAAAAAAGATTGAAGAAGTTTGAATTTTGACTAATCCCTTTCATTAAAAACTTTTAAATAATAAAATACTTGGTGAAATTATTCTTGTATGAAGTAATGAAGAGAGAATGAATCATCCAACTACAACACAGAGAAAGTGAAAAAAAACAGATGAAAACTCCAGGGCTAGAAACAAAAGGAGATTCTGAAGCTGTGGGAGTTCATAGAAACATTAGGAAAACTTGGGACTTGCCCAGATTAATGAGACCAAGGGCCTGAAGATAAGAGGAAGATGGTGGCCTTCTGTTAAAGTTTTGTAAAAATACACCAAAATTAGAATAACCGAAAATACTGTAAATACAATAAAATGTGCTGTCTGCTCTGATGATGTAAGATACCATGAGCATTTGGGAAAGGGCAGGGCTAGTCTGAGGAGAGGTTTACCAGGAAGTATGCTGTTTATAAAAATGCATTTTACTTGAAAGACATAAATTACAAAGAAGCAACTATTGTTATAAAAATTTTAAAAGATTAAAGTTTCAGAAGAGACAATAAGCTGCAGTCAATAAGATCTTTTTCCATTTTTCTCTGATATTCTGGGAATTTCTGGCAATTGAAAGGGCTATAATTTTTTACAATGCAGAATGCCCATTTAACAATAACCTACTACTTTCAATCTCAGGTATGAAAATATGGCAAACTCAACAGAAGCAGATGTCTCTGATGACAGTGCTCAGATTCCAGCTATGCCTATTCTCCAAAATGAAGCTGCTGTTTTGTTTTTTAACTGGGTTATTTTATTTTTAATAAAACATCTTGCACTTAGAAATTATATTTATTTATACAGGAAATCAAGAGAAAACACTTTAATAGATGTTATAGTTTAATAAGTATTCCTCCTAGAAAGAATAATTTCCTTTACATAATGTTTTTAGCTGGTCCTTAGATGTTTGTATTAGTGCCTTTTAATATTTCTGACTGACAACCTAACATTTAATATAATAAAATTGTGGGCTTGTTGCCTTTTTTTTTTACTGAGAAAACATATTTTTGACAGAAAACTTAAAAAACTAGTATCATTTAAAATGTAAACTTGCAAAGCTAGTGTCATGAAAAATTTTATACATCCTCACTGTGATCCTAAAATTCTAAAAGGAACATATACCATAGCGTAGGTCTATACCAGAAAAAATTATGAAAGACTCAATTTATGGTAGATGATATTTAAAATGGTAATTTTTATTCAGCTAATATATAAAGCAATGCATGCTTACATGAAAAAGTTGCATCACACTTCTAAAGTGTGATCGGGAAACTAAAATTTAAACAGGGAAGTTATCACAGTATAAGAGCAAAATATTGCTATATCAAAAAAAAAAGTTTTTAAACCAAATTAAATAAAACAGTAAAATAAATAAAAATATAAACAAATTCAGAAAAGTTTGACATTTGGTTTATAATGATTCGATTTTAGGTATATTTATATTTCTTAAAAAAAAAAAAAACTCAGAAAAACTTCTAAATATAAGCTTCCAGAATAAAACAGCAACAGAATTTTGTACAGATAAGCAACTTATTACTTTTTTATTTGTATACAGATAGTTTTTTTATTACTTTTTTATTTTTGTATGAAATTTAGGATTAAACTCCAATGTATGTGACTAAAAAATATAGCTCATTAAATGAAATAGACATTTCTTTCTCTTCCATAGCCCTTGAAGTATAAATTAAATGTATAAAAATGGAGTAATTTTCTTTTCCATTTCTTTATGTAAAAATGTGAGGCCAAATAAAACAAAGTATTTAACGTAAATACTATAGTACTTTTTAGCATATTCGGAAAGTGTCAGTATTTAGTAAGTTTTCATGGACCATTCTACTAGACTTCAAATATCTTCGAAACTAGTGTGAACTTCTCTTGACATATTTAAGGTGTTGATTTTTTAATAATTTCATCTATTTATTTATCTTTTTACTTAACTTTATTTATTAAAATTCAGTCTCTGTCTCAATCTCTTTACATTTCAAAAGAGATATAACAATGTAAACATTTAAAACATAATGTGATGAGTAGAACAATTAAGCTATGTACACCACTCAGCAGTATACTTATAAAAAAGGAGGAGGTTACTTTGGTGTTCAGGGAGTTTTACATTATTGTTTCTTAAGGGTAATGAAATCACCAGACAGTCAGAAAAGAAAGAATATCCTAGGCTACTGGAGTAGCATGGCTGTACCACAGGTTTGAAATGGTATTGTGTGTTTAGAGAGTTAAAAAGCATGCAAATGAGAATTCATTGAGTTAAAAGTTAGAAATGTTTAGGGGGGGGGAAAAAAAAGTTAAATTGTACACAGGTTCCATATAGTTTCTTCATTCACTTGTTCAATATGTATCTGATATGTGCCAACTCCGTGCCAGAACAGGAAGGCCAGAATAAGATTGATTGTAAGGAAGAAGGTCATGGCCATAATCAGTAAATATCAAAGAAGAGCCTACATCTTTATTACAGCATGTTTGGGTGATTAGGCAGTAAAACAACTGATCTATAACAGCCAGAGGCTGAGTCATTTGAAGTCTCAAATGGACCAGAAGACCAAAATGGCATTTGATACTGAGTTGCTGTCTGGGAGCTAAACTGGAGCTGTTGACAAGCACACCAATATGTGACATTTCCATGTGGCTTAGACTTCTCACAGCATGAAGGCTAGAGCTGGCATATTCTATGGGTCAGAGCAGTTTTATCACTTGTCCAGATTCAATATGATAGAGAAAAATCTACTTTTAGAAAATAAAATCTGCTCCAGTAATCATATAACTTATTATCTAGATGGTTATTTTTGATAAAGAGCACAGTTTTCTACATAGTTCTATTTTGACACCTAACTTATGATTCCCTATGTTTTTGGCTGTCTTTGCTATCTAGTACTTTAGTGGTTTCTTGGATCATGCGGGATATGTCATGGACCACAGCAATGCAGGCTGGTATATGAAATGGCCAGAAACAAAATAGAAGATTCTCCCTTACTACAAGGAGTAAGATGCCCTTAACCATTTGTAACTCTGAGCATTTTGCCTTAGTAGCATGTCTTACATACTGACCTTGAAGTGTTACTTACATTGCTTTTAGAATGGATCCAGATAAGAGAGAAGTGTTATCACTGGTAATTTTCTAGTAATAATCTCTTTATCGAACATGTATTTCAGTCACTACTAGATGCTGGAAGAAACTAGAAATAAAATTTAAATATTTTTCAAACCCATCCAGGTTATT
>NW_011888808.1:4777872-4780456 GCF_000151845.1 Pteropus vampyrus | reverse complement strand
AGGATCCAGCAAGGCTATACCTAGGCTTTTGACCCACAGGAAGTATAAGATAATAAATCTGCGCTATTTTAAGCCACTAAGTCTTTGGTAAACTGGTATGCTGCAATAGAAAACTAATGCAATAAAGTAAGAAGAAAAGAGTGATCCTGAAATCATCCTGGATGGATTCTCCTAGTCATATATAAACTTGGAAAAAAACCTCACTTAGAAAATATAAAGTTCCTTTAAGACCCAGTATCTGGTCAAGAACTAAAGATGCATTGCCTATAACTGACCAAGCCAAGAACATGAGGCTTGCAAATAGATGTCACCATTTGACAATGTCTCAGACATTAGACCAGAAAACAGAGAAAATATAGAGGGCAGTATGTGGAATTGAGGGTTGCTTCCTCTCACCTCCATGCAGTTTGTCCATTACTTCTAGAATAATTCCAAATTTCATTTTGCTCTCGTTGACATTACATATCGATACCCTGGGTAATGTCCATGAAACACTTTAATCATCATTATACAGTGCTCTGGTGCCACACAACCTGGGTTTGAACTCTAGGCCCTTCTTGTTCCAAAAGTATGGATGAGATAACTTATCTAACTCAGTTCCTTCATCTGTTGATTGGGGATACCAACAATCTCTACTGTCTTGGGATCTGTTAAGAATTAAATGAGTTGATAAATATAAAAACACTTAGAACACAGGATGGATAGAGTTAGAGTGAGGAGATGACCTCATTTATCATCCACACTAGGACATCTTGAGAAAGGCAGGTGCTCTTCATACTTAACCTGGGTCAATTGAGAACTGAGATGTGTGTGTGTGTGTTGACCTATTGAGAGTTACTACATGTGTTTTATATTGTTAATCTCCTGGGAATCAACCTTTATTTCACATATACTTTCAACAAATTGAGGGTTTCTTTGTAGCAGACATTGGCATGTGCTGGTGACATAGCATTCCTCCAAACATAGAAACTCTGCTTTTGTCATGGGATAGTCATAGACTTCAACAGTTTTATGAATTATTTAGTTACAACTGTAATAATTTTACAAAGAAAATATTGGCAATTAGGGAGTTATTTTTATTTGTATTTTCCTACAATTTCTAGTTTTCTAGGCATAAAAAGGATTTTGTTATTTATAGTAAGGCATTTTTCTCACATAATTCATATAAGGTATTTAAAATAATCTGCTTTTTATCAACTATGGCAAGAGGAAATAAGATCATGCATAATGATGAGGAACACAAAATAAAAACTGTGCATACCACAAAATGAAGTAAAATAAAATTAATAAACCAATTTGCACTAGCAATTTAAAGCTCCGAGCTTTTGTAATTAGGAGTTTTAATGTGTTTTTGGTATTGAATGCCTAACGTACTACAAGAAATAAAAGTGGAGGTATGGACATAAAAGTGGAAAAATATGTGCCCTTTTTCACAAAATAGTTTTTAAAAATTTTATTATAGTTGATCTGTTTTAAGTCATGAATTGTACACTATTGATTTCAGTATGTAGTAAAGAAATTTATTTTAATAAAAGGCAGGTTATTCCTTAGTGCTAATAAAATATTAAATCATTTACATAGACATCATCTAGCTTTTGAAAATATTTTAATTATAACTAATATAATTAATTTAGCATACACTAATAATATTTGAATATAAACACTGACATAAATGTTTAGTAGTCTATGAGATTTAATAATTATAGGACAATATATTCTTGGTCAAATTGGGGAATATGAGAGCAAAAACAAAGCTAAAAAAATAATCTGCTGAATTATTTCTTGCCTTTTTTTGAAAACCGTATATGTATAGTACAAATTTCTACTACTAATTATAGAACTGAAACAATTTCTGTAGTACTGAATTTGACATAGAAAGATTTTCAGTCTTGAAGAGAACTTATAGATAAATAGTAAATGATAGGAAATCCAGCAGCCAAACATTTATTCTAGTTCGTAAAAAGCTTGTTCTTAGCCGCCATATGTACCTATCTTGGTTGAGAAGTGGAAAATTTCAAACTCTATGTGTGTGTGTGCATGTGTGTGTGTGCGTGTGTGTGTGTGTGCGTGTGTGTGTGTGTGTGTGGATTGAATGAGGAGTATGAAATAGGAAGGTTAAGGGATAAGAATAAACAGTAATCCAGGAATGTATTTATTCTTTTTATTCTGAAGCCTTTTTGTCAGTGGTTATGCAATAAGCAATCAAACAATGCAGATAAAGATTTGTGTGCAAAAGTTAGTGAAATTTTCTATCAGGAAGAAGTGAGTGTCTGAAATCTATCATGACTCTATTCTTCCATTGACACCTGTCCATCAAAAATGGTGCAAGAATAGTGAGGTCAATCACTTCTAACATTCTGATGCAAAAGTCTGATGTCCATAGCAGTCACTCCTGTCCTGAGATTGTTTGGGTTATTCTCTTATTAAATCAAAACCAGTAACTTACTCTGAACTATGTCCATACCTCCACTTTTATCAAGAAATATTTTATCGTGCTTAATTTATTGAGAACTTAAATCTAAGAATTTTCCCTAGGTTGTATTTCTAACTTCCTGGAAGAAATTGGAAAAGCCATTTGCTCTTC
>NW_011888808.1:4775035-4777822 GCF_000151845.1 Pteropus vampyrus | reverse complement strand
AAAATATTTTAATTATAACTAATATAATTAATTTAGCATACACTAATAATATTTGAATATAAACACTGACATAAATGTTTAGTAGTCTATGAGATTTAATAATTATAGGACAATATATTCTTGGTCAAATTGGGGAATATGAGAGCAAAAACAAAGCTAAAAAAATAATCTGCTGAATTATTTCTTGCCTTTTTTTGAAAACCGTATATGTATAGTACAAATTTCTACTACTAATTATAGAACTGAAACAATTTCTGTAGTACTGAATTTGACATAGAAAGATTTTCAGTCTTGAAGAGAACTTATAGATAAATAGTAAATGATAGGAAATCCAGCAGCCAAACATTTATTCTAGTTCGTAAAAAGCTTGTTCTTAGCCGCCATATGTACCTATCTTGGTTGAGAAGTGGAAAATTTCAAACTCTATGTGTGTGTGTGCATGTGTGTGTGTGCGTGTGTGTGTGTGTGCGTGTGTGTGTGTGTGTGTGGATTGAATGAGGAGTATGAAATAGGAAGGTTAAGGGATAAGAATAAACAGTAATCCAGGAATGTATTTATTCTTTTTATTCTTTTTGTCAGTGGTTATGCAATAAGCAATCAAACAATGCAGATAAAGATTTGTGTGCAAAAGTTAGTGAAATTTTCTATCAGGAAGAAGTGAGTGTCTGAAATCTATCATGACTCTATTCTTCCATTGACACCTGTCCATCAAAAATGGTGCAAGAATAGTGAGGTCAATCACTTCTAACATTCTGATGCAAAAGTCTGATGTCCATAGCAGTCACTCCTGTCCTGAGATTGTTTGGGTTATTCTCTTATTAAATCAAAACCAGTAACTTACTCTGAACTATGTCCATACCTCCACTTTTATCAAGAAATATTTTATCGTGCTTAATTTATTGAGAACTTAAATCTAAGAATTTTCCCTAGGTTGTATTTCTAACTTCCTGGAAGAAATTGGAAAAGCCATTTGCTCTTCAGTGCACTTCAACCACCCTATTTGTCAGGAGGACTATTCATCTTTCTCCTCTAGGTATTTGGCTTAACTTATATCACTACAGAACTTTTCATTTTATATCATATTTCACACAAAAATACCTAGCTTTTATTTCATCTTCATGAACTTCCTGTCAATTGCTTCCCCCTGTTTTATTTCATAGTAACGTTTTTAGGATCAGTGCCACTGTGATCTCTTAAGAAATACCTTTCAAGACTGCATATCAGTAGGGTGCCCTCTTTTGTTTTGCTTTTGCAGTCAGCAAATGTGAATTGAATGTATATATTTCAGATATTACATGTAACACTTCAGATGTCTCCAAACCTTATAAGGGAAAAGAAGGGGAAAAGGTTATATGTAAATTTTTAAAATTATTTTCAAATAACTAAGCTCAAATATTATTGTGTGACATTCTTGCAGATATTAGCATTTTTGTTGACAACCTTCAATGAGCAAGTGTTTAATATATTAATTAATATATTAAAATATATTAATATTAGGTATTAAATTACCTTTTAAATCCCTCAGTGGAATAAATATGATAGATATATATTCACTATTTCATTTTAATATTGAAAAAAACTGCAAATTATTATTTTGGAAATCAATAATTTGAAAAATTAACTATAAGGAATATGTACAAATAAGCCAGAGCAATTAAACAGTTACACACACAATCCATTACTTTACCTCAAGTTATAAAAATATAAATGTAGAAATTTCCCTACTATCGCAAAAATATTTCTGTGTATTATGTATGTCACATGGTAACACAGTAACAACTTTTGATTAAGAATGAAATAATAAGATACTGTTTACTATTAACTCAAAAGGTAGACTGTAAATCATAGTATTTGTGCCTTCCTCTTATTTTCATTAAGGTAAGACTTTCCATGAAATATTTACAATTCCAGATTGAGGGAATAAGAATATACATCAGGAGTCTAATATAGCATACATTACTTTAGTAATAAAAGATCATATTTTCTATTCATAGTTTATTTCAAAATAATGGTTATTAAAAAGAGATAATGATAGTATGATGAAACACAATGTTTAAAAAATAGATAATTTCCTTAGATCTAAAACAAATCTCAAACCATAATTTAAAAATTATACTGAAGTAAATTACCTTAGCTAAGATTAACTGACATATACTGATATATCTTCTGTCTAGTATAAAGAAGTCTAAACAAATCCAATATCTAAAAAATTATGAAAGGAATGAGTGGCTACTTGACTGGGACAATTAGAGAGCCCTTAGCAGGGCTGTTATACTTCAGTTCATAGACACTATTTGCGTCTTATGTATAATGATTCATAAACCAAGCCCACACTTTCTGTTTGTTTTAGGCCCAGCGGTCATACAGAGGGGTGCTCTCCATGAGGCCCTAGGTGTGAGTTGAGGAATAGGTGATAATGAAGTACCAATAAGTGCTATGGGAGTTTGAGCCACTTGCTTGTACAATTTATTAGTCTTAGAACCTGCTAGCGCCCAGTTTCATACATACCATTTCCTGCTGATTATGGAGTTCAGCGGCACAATCTGATTTTATGAGTCAGTGAATCGGATAATACCCAGCTCATTAAGAAGTGCTGAGGAAATACCTTTTCACTTGGTTTCCCATCATCAGGTATTTACATCCTACAGGAACACAATATAAAGCTATTTGTTCTTCCACTTCTTAAATACTAAACTAGAATGTTTCTATTGGGTCTACCAGAGCTCCTATATTACTTCTGTAACTCAGAAACTATTTGAGCAGGTGGGATCTGAGAGGTTCTAAGGC
>NW_011888808.1:4769117-4774985 GCF_000151845.1 Pteropus vampyrus | reverse complement strand
TTTCTATTCATAGTTTATTTCAAAATAATGGTTATTAAAAAGAGATAATGATAGTATGATGAAACACAATGTTTAAAAAATAGATAATTTCCTTAGATCTAAAACAAATCTCAAACCATAATTTAAAAATTATACTGAAGTAAATTACCTTAGCTAAGATTAACTGACATATACTGATATATCTTCTGTCTAGTATAAAGAAGTCTAAACAAATCCAATATCTAAAAAATTATGAAAGGAATGAGTGGCTACTTGACTGGGACAATTAGAGAGCCCTTAGCAGGGCTGTTATACTTCAGTTCATAGACACTATTTGCGTCTTATGTATAATGATTCATAAACCAAGCCCACACTTTCTGTTTGTTTTAGGCCCAGCGGTCATACAGAGGGGTGCTCTCCATGAGGCCCTAGGTGTGAGTTGAGGAATAGGTGATAATGAAGTACCAATAAGTGCTATGGGAGTTTGAGCCACTTGCTTGTACAATTTATTAGTCTTAGAACCTGCTAGCGCCCAGTTTCATACATACCATTTCCTGCTGATTATGGAGTTCAGCGGCACAATCTGATTTTATGAGTCAGTGAATCGGATAATACCCAGCTCATTAAGAAGTGCTGAGGAAATACCTTTTCACTTGGTTTCCCATCATCAGGTATTTACATCCTACAGGAACACAATATAAAGCTATTTGTTCTTCCACTTCTTAAATACTAAACTAGAATGTTTCTATTGGGTCTACCAGAGCTCCTATATTACTTCTGTAACTCAGAAACTATTTGAGCAGGTGGGATCTGAGAGGTTCTAAGGCACAATTGGTGGAGTGACTTTGCACCATAGATTGTACTATCAGCAAGTACTTATTACTCTGACCACCGCTTAAAAGCAGCAGCCTTATGGGCTTTCCCGGTAAATGGTTTAAAGCAACACACACATATAAATGTTGCCTCTATAAATTTAAGAGATTATGCAAATATTGAGCTTCTTTCTGAGGTGCTGGGTCCAGAAATTTTCTCTGGGACTTTATCTCACATTCTGGCAGATATGCGGTCCTAATAAGTTACATAAGTGTTTGCTACTTCTTGTCTACAAGCTCCTCTCAGCATGAGGTTACCAAAGAAATGGAGCTGCACAGCATCCTGTGTAACATCAAAGAGAAGATAACAGTAAGCTTGATTATTATAGGGGGCTGTAGAACAACAATAGTCCTGAACTTAGTAAAGTTGTCCTGATGTGGTGGCATTTCTTATTTGATAAAGAAAAACAAACAAATCATTTGTATACCAGGAGACAAAGGCTTAGTTGATTGGATCCAGTAAAAATAAAATAACTAGCACAGCAGGCAGAATTGAAGTCAACACCTGATAAAAATTACAATAATACACACTCATTTATCAATGTTTCCTTTTAGAGGTCAAATAGGAAAACTCAGAGAAAGTGATAGGAAAGGCTGTCTACATTTTTCATGTCTTTGAATGTGGCAATGATATTTGCACTGTGTCAGCTATGGTATATTGCTTTTGGTTTATTATTTTGTTAGGACAGAAGTCTCAAGAGCTTCCATTTTTCCCTTTTTACTGTAATAAACCTCTATCTATCTAAATATTTTGCTACTGCATTCTATTTGTCTGTTCAAACACTTTACCACTGATGATAAGACTCTTACTAACTTGAAATCAAGTTAGTATTGGCAGAAAATAATTTTAATCAAGTTAGTAAACCAAGTCATATTGGCAGTTCCAAATTTCCATCTTTGATGTTGTTCTGTGAAAACATTTCAAATACCTAATGAGCTATCAGGAAAAATTCAAATGGGCAAACCCAAGTAAAACTATGTATTTCAAATAAGATTTAATACAGGGATTTTGATTATTAAAAGCTAATGAGAGAATGGTCAGAGACGGTATTTCTAGGGTTCAGCTATTAGAAACTGTAAGAATCACAAGGAAACAATGATTAATGATGCCAGTTGCTTTTGACTCCAAAGTAGATGATGATTAGAAAGATGCCTTAACGCTACTGGCAAAACCTCAGCATTTGTCTTATTGCAAAGCAAACACATCTGTACACAGTAGCCTCTAGTCAGATTTTCACTCCCTGTGCTCTCCAAATTTTATATAAATAATTTCATTAGTAACATTTAACCCAAAGCTTGATTTTTAATGGAGTCTAGAAAATGAAGGTGTAGAGATTTGAGTCCTTGTGGTACATGAGAAAGTATGTAAGTACAGAAAGATAATATCTGGTAAAGAGAGAGAGTGAATGTCTTGAGCAGGTGATGTCTTATTCTGTTCTGGCTTCTATGACAGAATGCCATAGACTGGCTGGCTTATAAACAATAGAAACTTATTTCTCACCGTTCTGGAGCTGAGAAGCCCAAGGTCAAGGCACTGGTCTATTTGGTATTTAGTGAGAACCCAGTTCTTAGTTGACAGACGTTGTCAATTTTTTCACTGTGTCTTCACATGGCAGAAGGGAAGGGGACCTCTCTGTGTTCTCTTATAGGGGCCCAACTCCTATTCATGAGGGCTAGTCCTCATGACCTATGACTTCCCAAAGGCCCCAACTCAAAATACCATCACTCTGAGGATTAGATTTCAATACAGGAATTTGAAAGGACCCAAATCTCGTCTATAGCAGATGAGATTTAAATTTTAAATAATCTGAATTCTAACACATTTAGTCTATTTGCTATGTTGAAAGTAGACTAGAGGAGCATAAGGAAGAATCAGTGAAGGCAGTTAGAAAGTTCTTTCATTAATCAATAAAAAGAGATAATGACAGTTTGTTTTAAGATGACAGTGGAAGAGGTGGTGAGAAGTACTCAAATTCTGGAACAATTCTGAAGATGAAGCCAATAGTGTTTGCAGGTGGATTGGGTATAGAGTATGAGGAAAAATGTGGAGTCAAAGAACATTGTGTTGCCTGAGCAGTAAAGAATTGTGTTGTCATTGATGTGGATGGGAAAGCCTGTGGATAAAGCATATTGAGGAAGAAGACAACTTTAGTTTGTATATACTAAGCTTGAGAAGTTTATTAAATATGTAAGTAAGCATATTGAGTAAATAATTGAATATTTAAATCTGGAACTTTGAGTATGTAATCTAGGAGTCACTGGCATATATGTATTTAAATATAGATGTGTTTAAATCATGAGACATGAAAGAGTGCAAATAATGGATGTATTATTTAGAGAAGAGAAAAGACAGAGGCCCAGAATATTCCAGCAATAAAAGATTGGGGAAAGAGGAGAACTCAGCAAATAAAACTCAAAGGAAACAACCAATGAGGTAGGAATAAAATTTTAAATCCAAGTGAAAGAAAAAATGGAGAATCACTGAGAACAGAAAAACCAACTGTGTCAAATACTGCTAATAGGACACTAACAGGGCATGTCCAATAAAGATTAAAATCTGACTATTCAACTTAGCAATATAGGAATAAATATTGAATTTGACAAAGAAAAATATGAAAAAAATGTAGCCAAAAGCCTGACTAAAATGGATTTGGGTAAGATAGGGAGAGAAAAGGCTATATAGAAGTAAAGAAGTTTTGGATTTTTCCCAAATTTTCTCACATAAAATACATAGTTGTGAGTGTACTCACACACATTACTTTCAACAAACTGGGTGCACTGTCATGAATCACAGAATATAATTTCACAAGTTCAAATAGCTGATATTAGTAGGACTAAGCAAATATTACAGATGTGTTTGAGAAACCAAAGAGAATAAAATGATAGGGTTTTTTAATAATCCTAATATCTCAAAACCTAGAAATTACCAGCTAATAGTCACTTTCCCCAAAAGTCTAGTTTTCTAATATTTGTGGAGAAATAAGCAGATATACTATTGTAACAGTCAAAATCAGAAGGAGTCTTCCGAAAATTCCTTTTGCTTATATATACCAGAAGGCTGGAGAAATACTGGTACTTACGACATTGGACTGGTTCTCAAAGATCTTAGAAATATCCAATGGAAAACATCTTTAAGAAAAACAAAATTAAAGAAAGGATTTAAAGTGCAATCAAACTTGAACAAAGAATACTGAGGTTAAGTTAAGAGAAGTTTGGACACCAGTAGAAGATGTGATTAAAGAAAACAGAGCTCAGAAAAAAATTAAGGGAGTTTCTGACTAGAATATATAAATAAAGATGACAAGGGTTGATTAATATTTGGTTGGATATAATATATGAGTATATAAATATAATTTAGTTGTCAACCTTTTCTACCTTTATAAATATTATTAGGTTGTCCAATGTTTTAAGTTCCTGAATCCAAATATGAAGATTTGCCATTTATACTCTGTATTTCTAGTATTTAATTGTTATATATTAAGAAAAGTATATTAATGAGTCTTTGGTATCACACATTTTACTTATTATGTATTATTTTGCTTCTCTCTAAAGCTGTTCATTGTTCATGTTAAACTGAAAATGCACTGTCAACTATGCATGATGAAATCACAGACTTTTTTCTTACAGTGACCATGTTCTTAAGATTCTTAACATAAAGATAGAAAAATGTCTCTTCATATCATCAGAAGATAATAGACTCGAATATAAAATTTTACAACTTTAAGCCCTTAACTCAATTCTTTTGTACTAAAGAAACAATCTTTCATAATGCGGAAAGTTTGAAAGGGGCTGCTTCTATTTTCAGTTCTGTAATGTATGAACTTGCAAATAAATGAGAAAATTTAAACAGTGATTCTACCATTGATTACTATCAAGAGAGCATTTTGCAATTCATAAATCCTAGTGAAACCTATTTTGCAACTTGTCATCTTTTGTAAATCACCATTTCCTTTGTAAAAAAAATAGAAATATGTTGGGAATAAAAAACAGCAAAGCATATTTTAACCTATCTAAATGTGAGATAAATTGGACTTCTCTATATGAAGTAGATAAAATGAACATTTATCAGGGATATCTTAGCTGTAGCTACAGGACATTCAAGCACACTTTCTAAATAAGACTACCATTGATTTGGACAGAACAAATGAAAATAAATCATGACTAAATGTAATCATCTAGTCTTTGGCATGATTAAATACTTTTGGCTTGTGATTTATTTAGCCCGCATACCTAGATATTTTACTTTGTAAACAGATGTTGGTGATTTCAATCTAACAAATAATTTACTATCTCCCTCTCTTTGCCAAGAGAAAATGGAAGAAAACTAATTTGATTCCTTACCACAGGGGGAACCCTCCCGTGGAAAGTGGCCATAAAAATGTGATGTATACCATTTATTATGATAGTAGGCTCCAAGCTGAAGTAAGAAAGAAACCAATTATGACTTTATACAATAATATAACACTTGGATTGCCAAAGAAAATAGAGGTATCTACCGTATTTCTTGATGCTACACTGGCCCTCAAAATAAATATCTATGCTTGAAAGGTATATGAGTGCTTGATAAATAAAATTTAATACTAAAAAAAAAAAATCATGCTTTTATTTGGAATTTTCTTGTTCACTGTAAAGGAAATTCAACCCTATCCAGGCTTGACCATGGTTTCTGGGATGGAATTTGGTAAACAACACTAATCCTAATACTGAATGACAGAGCTATTATAGAGAATGACACAGTCAAGATGACGACCATGGAACAGGAAATAGAAACAGTTCCAGAAACTGAGATATTATCCTGTGACCAAGGAGAAGTTGTACCTCGAAAAAAATGAAGATGATTTCTTAAGGAGAATAGGAAAAAAGAAGTACTCAGAAAATAAAAATACAATGAGGAGTATCTACGAACGGGCCTTATGATAACTTTTATAGGTCCTTCCTTTGAAAATCTTAGGGAATCCTCATTTTAGTAAGAGCCTTTATAATTCCAGTTCCCATATTACTCTTCCCTTAGGAACAT
>NW_011888808.1:4758284-4767382 GCF_000151845.1 Pteropus vampyrus | reverse complement strand
GCCTATAAAATTTTATATGTTGATTGAGAAAGGATCAAATTTAGTCTGTTCAACTATAAGTTGTCTTCCCTTCACTCGACTTTCTCAATAACTCTTCCTCAAAATTTTGAATATTATTTCCTACAAGGAGTGTAAAAATCTACATAACAAATTAATTCTTTTGCCCAGTGTGGTACTGTGTGAAGCATTTAGTGTACATTGCTCATAGAATATTTTAAAGAAAGTATATTAAAAATACTTTTGTAATTTTTTTCAGTAAAAAAATTTCCTGAGCTATTTTCAAAACTTTTTAAAAGTAATTTCCTTCTTATTTAATTTTCTTTCCTTCCTTTTTCCTTCCTTTTTTCTTTCCATTCTGCTTAATTGAAAGATGTGTGATTTGAATATTTCTTTTTAATTTTTATTGTGTTGTGGAGACAAAAAGAGTTTTAGTGCCAGCGTTGGAAAACATACACACTGATACAAATAGATCAGATATATAGATGATAGGTGATAGAAAGATACATAGATGATAGATTAGATACATAGATAGATGATAGATAGATAGATAGATAGATAGATAGATAGATAGATGATAGATAGATAGATAGATAGATATAGATGAATAAATGATAGATCAATAGATAGATAGATAATTGAGATTTGAACAAAGTTATATGGGGACTTAGAAATACTGTGTGAAAGGCACAGTTTACTTTCATATACTAAGTATAAAATTTATTCATTTCTCCTCCCAATCATCCACTCCTTTATTTATTTCATTTGGAAAAATTGAAAGAAAAAAAAAAAAAGAGTTTCTATCACTGTGTTGAGGACTGAAGAACAAAATTTCCAATAAGATACAGGCCTAAGTCTCTTAGAGATCTTATATTCTCTAGGAGGAGAAATGTGAATCAAACATTATGGTATAGTATTAAGAAAATTAGTCATTTATCTCCATACCATCTATGACTTCAGAAGAGTCCCTGCAGGCCTAGTTATTATATGTCAAACATTTTGCTAAGCACTTTACATGTTTAAATTTAATTAATCTTTAAAACAATCTGTGACTTAAATATCATAATTTTATTCACTTGAGAAAAGTAAGGCACAAAAGGTTAATTATCTTACTTATGGGCAGTCCTCTAAGTACATGGAGAAGCCAAGTTTCAAATCACGGTTATATTGCTCCAAATTCCGTATTATTAACCATTCACTAAGTTGCTTTTCTGTGGCAGAAAATTAGCCAATATTTCCCCATGGAAGATAATTTCCGATTTTTTTAACTTACCATGTTTAGACTTTGGTTTCCAATTTTTACAGTTGCAATTCTGAGAAAACAGCAACTTGCTGACAGAGATGGCCTGGCTATCATACCAAGTACTTGGCAAAAGTTCAAAGGGATGGTGAAATAGAGTCACTTCATCTGTAGAAATATTTACCAATTGTAGACTTCACCTAGAGGCTGAAATTCCAGAGAATGCCCAGGAAGAGAGCTGTGCAGTATAAAAAGATTAGAACAATTTACGATGAACATACAAGTCTGGGATCTTTAAAAAGTGTGGAAATAAAGGGCATTCGATAACCAGATGTATGTGGCAAATGGCCATATGTTAGACATGAATATGACACTGAACAGATCTGACATTAAGAACAACCAGAGGCTAAAAGTCTAAGCCTCGTGTACACTGAAGAACAGAGAATAACTTTCTACAGAGAAAAAAGAAAATATCTGTGAGAGACAAAGACAGTGAAAAATATAACTTGTATTTGCTGGGAAAACCTAGAGAGCTCTACCCATGTAGCAAGAATGAATTAGAATAAGACTAAGCCTTACAAGTGGGAAAGTCCTGCTTCAACTAAATTTATTGGACTGATATAGTGAGATCTGCCAGTGTTCTTTATGCAATGTCCAGAATTCAGTCAAAAATTATAAACCCAGTTAAGAGACAGGTACAATGAGCCAAAATCAAAACAGAAAGCAGTGTAACCAGATGCACAGGTGTACTAAATATGTGAGTAATATGTGCTGACCTCTCAGGACTTCCAGTTCATTCATCATTCGTGCCACGAGACTTAAAGTCTACATTGTTCTTAACTGTATCAGATTCAAATATAACTCCTCTTGATCAGGTGACCTATAGATTAAACAAGCAAGTTATCTGTTCTCCCTCACCACATACTACACACACACACACACACACACACACACACACACACACACACACGAATGTTAAAACATGGACAGGAAAACTGCAACAAACTCTCATTCAACAAGAATAATAATAGGAGACATATAACAGTCGCTGATTCTTAGCAATTCTGAAATCTTGCTGGTAAAAGTTGGTAGGGTCCCTTACAATGGGGATAGGTAATGTTTCTTAATTAGGTCCTAGATTTGCTCTATAGAATTGTCTCTCTGCTCATTGTTTTCCAAGGATTTTTCTGTTATTATCTTTGGTCAACTATAAAGAGAATATTGAACAATATTACCTGTTTGATGGCAGACAGATATTTCAAGCCTAGTTTTTGTCTCTAGAATGCTCAGATTTCAGAGAACATTTCATATCTATGAATTCAGTCATCTATTAGGTCCAATGTAGATAATCTTGCCAATTAGGCTTTCTCAAAACAGTACTGGTCTTCTATGAATTTGGTTCTAGTTAGCCCATTGGACAAAAGTTATACTTAATGTTGTATAAACAAATGACTCTCTCTAGACAGAACACTAAAGGAATCAGGAATAATGGAATAACGCTCTATATTTCTTAGAGTCTCTTTTTTCCCTAGTTAAAGAAACTACTGGAGGCCACCTTCATGCGAGTAACAGATTTTTACCTGGAGACCATATACTGGGGAGCACCTTAGATTTTGTTTAGGACCACATGCTATAATTGAATTGGAAAATCCTTTACAAATAGAAGAGTCTGGATATGAGAATTAGTTTTATTTTCTATCTTGAAAATAAAATTGTTTTTTTGGTACCTTAGCATATGCTAAAAAGAAATAATACATTCTCAGATAGTCTGTCTACAAACCATGTCCTGTTGACATGATATCAGGTTCCTTTTCAGTCTTTTCAGTTATCGTAGATTTAATTTTACTGAATGTTTCACACTAAATAATAAAGACCAACATCTTTTCAGTCCCCTTAAACAGTTTCTTCACCATTTCTTCAGCAACCATTCATTATGTGGTTTTAATTACAATGACATATGATGTAGACTTTTTGTTATAGCTGTACCCCAACTTCCAGTATCAGATTTTAAATCTGTTAACAATTGCTCTGTGTCAAATAACCCTTAAATTTACTGGCTGAATATATCAATATTTATTTTCACTTATGCATCCATAAGTCAGCACAAAGTCAACTGATAGAGACTAGGATCAGGTAGACAGCTTTGGATGAGTTCACAGACGTATCTGTGGGTCAGCTTGGAGACAGGTGTTTTTAGTCATAGCTGAGGTGACTTATCGGAGGCTTCTTTGCTCTATGTGTCTCTTACTCTTCTCCTGAGATCAGCAGCATTGCCCACAGGTACAGTCCTAATGGCATGCACGGCATGAGTGAGTACAAGTCAAGTGAAAATGAGTCGAGTGTAGAAAGCCAAAGTCAAGAACAGGCCAAATATCTTTAATGGAAAAACTTTAAAGTAATATATATGGCAAAGGGTGTGAATACAAGACGGGCTGGGCAATGGGAAAAATTACAATCTACTGAACACGGATTTATATAACTCTCTTGAGCTTTCTTTTCACTAAATATTGCACACACACACAGATTTCTGCTTGGAGTTTTTATTTCTCTACATTCTATTTTAACAGCATCACAAATCTTTTTTTTTTTTTCAAATAAAGTGTTTCTGACATCCATATCTTCCACATCTAGAAATTAGATTTGTCTTACTAATCTTTACAACATTTTGTTCTGATTATTAATATGAATGTATTCTTTATGGCTTTTCAAAGTATCAATCTGTATTCATTTCTTCAAACCCAGTTCTTATTTTAAGTTGTTAAGAAGGAAATGTATCCATCATTGTGTCACCTCAGGAGTGCTGCATATAATTTTCCCCATTTGGTTATTCAATATACTTAGTTTAGTTGTTAAATGACACCAGTTAATAACTTCTCTGTTCTTGAACTATCAATTTGTTTCAAGTCTTCAAATTTAGCTTCCTTGCATAGATATTAAAATTGTCCTTACATAAAAGACACATACTTTTTTTGGTTTGAATTTATCTAATATTGAAAAAACTTGCAACTATTGAAAATTTATTTAAATCTTCCACTAATATTTGTCTTGATAAAAAGTTTACCTGACTTTGAAACTTCACCTTTGAAATGCTTTACATGACTTGTAAAAAATTAGATTTTTAAAAACCATTACACAATTCATTGCCTTACAGCTAACATGACATTTACAAACCAATTCAAATGAAGTATTACTATTATAAGAATTTCATTTTGGTATCTACCCATGTAAAAAATCATTTTAATCATAGAATCTGCTTTTCACATAGCTAACAACCACATTATATTTAATCTATTAACAATTTTAAAGGTCTGGTGTTTGACTCATGTGCCAAAGCAGACAAATAATTGTTAGCAAATATATGCTGAATGGTCAAAATACCAGTTTTAGATAATAAAAGGTGCGAGGCAGTAGATTAACATAAGTATCTGCAACCACTAGCAAATACATATCACTGCTCAATATTGAAGTGTTAGTAATCTGTCTAGCGGCCATATTCTTCCTTTAGACTGCATACTATTAAATGTGATGTTTTTTTCAGCTAAAAAGATTGGCTTTTTCATTACCAAGCTTATATTATGTCATTATTTTATATTTGATAACATGATTCTCTCAGATTAAGTTTCAGTAGCAATTTAAAGTAACTAATAAACTCTGGAGCAAATTACTATCAAAGAAAAAAGGCAAAAGACAGTGCTATTTGATGCTGAATTTAAAGAACCCATTTAATCAGAAAAAAATATTTACTGAGTAGTGCATTTCTTTATGTCAAAGTAATCTTTATCACAATGACTTAGTAGCCATTGAGCTAGCTATATTTGAAATATATATCTTCACAACATAATTTTATGGAAATTATAAAATTATTAAATTGCTTGGTAATTTTGCAGTCTGTATCCAATCACCTGTTACTCAGACTTGACTCAATCATTCAATCAATCAATGAATCATAAACATTTGTTAATTATTGCTACATATTGGATAGTGTGCTCTTATGAAGTTTATATATAAGACATAGTTTCCACTATCAAATTTTTTATATTATAAACACATAAACTTGATTCTATTAGGCACTGAGAGAATATTATAAATAGTATTTTTAAAAAGTAGATGGCAAGGAGACATTTTTCTCCTATAATGTATTCAGCTTTTCTTCTCTTAGTAAGTCTAGACAAATAGTAAATGAGTAAAATGTCACATAAAATTCTGATCTTTTTTTAAATGTCAAACTGTCAAATGACCATTCGCAATGATAATTTAATAGTTCTGAGATTATATTGGCCAGTGGATGTTTTATGAAGAGATGGAAGAGTGAAAGAACAAAATATTAGGATAAGTAAACACTATGAGTTAAGCATAATAGTCCAAGAAAGACATGATTAATATGGAAGGAGGTCATGACAGACAGACCCTGGAGTGTTTCCTATAAGACCCAACCCCTGGTGGTTATGTCCTCATGTGATCGTCTCTCCTTGAGTGTGCATGGAATCGCAGACTTGCTTCTACCCAATAGCATACAGCAAATGTTAGAGGATGCACATTTTGATTAATTGATTGTACATAATCATTTTACATACAAGCGTCGATCATATTGCTAGAAGATTTGATTTCCCTTGCTGACTCTTAGGTCTCAAGATGCCAGGTTGTGTACTGATTATAGAAAGGGCCACAAGGCAAGGTGCTGGGGGTGGATTTCAGTCAACAACTAGCAAGAAACTGAGGTTCTAGCCCAGCATCCAGCATAGAACTGGATGTGGCCAACAATTATGTGATGTTGGAAGCATGTCCTTTCCCAGGTGAGCGTTTGATGAGACCATGACCCCAGTCAGCACTTGGAGTGCAGCCTTTTAAGACCTTGACGCACAGAATCAAACTAGGCTGTGCCCTGACTCCTGACTCAGAGATTATGAAATAAATAATATTAGTTATTTTAAGCCAGTAAGTCTTTGGTAATATTGGCACACAGCGACAGACAATTCATATTTTAAGCCACTAAGTCTATGACAATATCGGTACATAGCAAGTTACAACTAATACAATAATTAAAAATTTAAGACTTTTCAATGACAAGCTTATCATTAAACTATGAAAAAAATTGAAGTTTGCTATTTAGAATGATATCAAAGTGCAGAAGACTGTAAATGCCAGTCTTTTTTTTTTTCTTTAATAAATTGTGTGTGTCAGGGAGGTGGGTGGTATGGTCATTGAATATTCTGCTAAAGATAGGAATCAGATAGTACAATTAGAAAAAGTCTCAGCCTAAATACAATAAAGAGATCAGAATTGAAGGGGCTTCATAAGAGTCTTGTAAAGGAATTGAAGGACAAGGAATGATAGTTTCTGCTAGGCTAGAGGTCATGAAATTAAACAAGAAAAAATACATTTCCATGGTACAATCTAGAGATTGCTTGTATAAGTAGAATAAAAGAATTTTTAAAAATACTGATTATAAGACTGTGTTTTAAAATATGCTTTTAGATTTTGATATTAAAAAAAGGAGAGAAAATAAGAGGAGACTGCATTAATCTGTCAGAGGAAAGATCTGGATGAAGATGAGTTCATTTTATGCATGTACATTTAAGGTACCAGCAGGATACCTTCAGTGACAATATATGAAAAAAGATGGAAAATAAAAATAAGAGCTAAAGTTGAAGCTGGAGAAATGCATATGACTATCATTAGGATTGAGGTAATTATGAAAGCTGATATACTAAGATAAAAGACAGCAGAAAAAAATCTCCAAAGAAAGAAAGCGACAGGAAACAAAAGGCTGACTTTAATGTGATCAGGAATAGAGACATTATTATAACACATTTACTACTTAAAGAATATACTATTTCCCTTTTTCATAAATCTTCCAATATTTGTTATTTTCATAGAAAATATTTCTCCATGACCTGTCTTATATTGAATACTTAACTAAAAAGTAGAATTATAGTAAACATTGTTTTACTAATTTCAATTTTTGCTTGTACTTAACATAAGCAAATAAATATGTTGTAATGATATTAATGTGAGGGAGGGGCTGAATCGTGTCTCCCGCAAAATCCATATGTTGAAGTTCCATTCCCAGTACCTTAGAATGTGACTGTATTTTGAGATAGTGTCTTTAAAGAGGTAATAAAGGTCAAATGAGTTTAGTAGGGGTGGATCCTAATCCAATATGACTAATGTCCTTGTAAGAAGAGGAGAGTCTACTACAGACAAAGATGCACACAAAGGAAAGACCATGTGAAGACAGTGGGAAAAGACAGCCATCTACAAACCAAGGAGAGAGGCCCTAAGAAGAAACTAACTCTGTGTACACCTCAATCTGGGCTTCTAACCGCCATAAATATGAGGAAATAAAATTTCAGTTTAAGCAACCCTGTCTATGATACTTTATTATGGCAATCCTAGAAAATTAATATGCTATACAATTAATAAAACAATAAAATCATTGTTTAAAATGATAGAATACTAATTTTTAATGAATACCCCTAATTATAAAGAAACCTAGTTTCAGTGTGATTTGCTTCTGAATTGTTCTCATGCCTCCTATTATGACAAATAAAACAGGAAGAAAATACTTTCAAAAACATTGCATGAAAGACATTAAGTTACATTAATTTTAGATTTTTTTTCAGAAGATAAATTCCCCCAAATGGATTAAATATTAGCAGGATCTGGCTAGCCACTTATATGAAGAATCTAAAATAGTCACATTCATAGAAGCAGAAAGTAGAGGCTGATTGCCAGGAGCTAGGAGAAGGAGAAAGGAGGGGTTGCCATTCCAGCAGCAGAAAATTTTAGTTATTCAGATGAATAAATTCTAGAGATGTACTGTAAAATATTCTGCTTCTAGTTGTCAATACTATACTGTACATTCAGAAATTTGTTAAAAAGGTAGAACTCACATATCCAGTCTTTCCACTATATATTTATGATGTCATTATATGTATGTATATAGCATCATTATATATTATCTATATATTAGCAGCATCAAAAGCCAGCAAGTATGCAGAAATACAAGTATCAGAAACACAGTGTTTTGGCTTTTCAAATTCCCAACTCATACTAGATACCTCCATCTCTTGCTCCACTACCATCAAGGACAGTAAGGATTTAAACTTGAAAGAGTCATCACTGAGTCTTGACAAATAATGCTGAGTCCCTGCAAGTACGTAGGCAGGAAGTTGGATCCTATACTATAAAAGAGAAACTTGCATGCTTTACAATTCTCAGTTGTATTCTTTCTACGGATACTTATTTCAGTCGCTGTAATAATAAGAGGTAACGCCTGTTTTCCTTCAAATGTTGACTATGTATAAAATGATTTGTAACCAATCAAAAAACCCACTTTTTGTTTTTACTTTATAAGAATGCTACCATACTAAACCATTTTGAATAGATAGATATATGATCAATGTTTTGTGAAGTTTTTCACACAATTTTCTAAATCCATTTAAATCGTATGATAGAAATAATAATGTATATGCATAGACACTAAAATTAGCCTTATCATCAAAAATGCTTTTAGGAGTATTTACAAGTAAGTAAAAATTCTTTATATTATAAGATACTATCTCACATAATCTGCTTATGCAATATCCCTATTTTCTATAACCATCCTCGCCATCACTTTGGGACATTGTGTAAGTTATCTCTAATCTCTAAGTATATGTTTACTTCTATTTTATGTGCTTTTAAAACTTTTTACTGCATATTACCTAGTAGAGAACTGAGAAACTGTTGCAAATATAGCTGCTTATTTGATATGGGATCCAGGTGTGTCCATAAATATATTAGGCATGCCAAATGAAAGGTTTCTTGTGATCATTCCAAAAAGATATTATAAAGTGTATATGAGTTTAGTTATATTCAT
>NW_011888808.1:4724997-4757234 GCF_000151845.1 Pteropus vampyrus | reverse complement strand
TCCACCTCCAGACGAAAATATTTTGGAGTGCATTAAAAGTTAGCCTTGTTAATCATGATGCTTATGTTTCCACCATGAAACGATGTGAAAAAAAATTTTTTTCAGCAGAGAAACTAGGATGAATTGAAAAAGACTTGCCACCTACTTGTATAGGTGTTATGGATCTGGTTACAATGCATTTGTTTACTGACACTGTCATAGACTAGGTTATTATTCACAACTTTTAGCTACTTATTGGTAATAGTATTATACTTCCTTCCCTTTGCCATATGACTCTGTGGTACATTGCAGTAGAGTACAAAAAATGTGCATTCTCACCCTCTCGATTCTGGTCTTGTTATGTGAATGGTGTTGACTAACAGAATGTGTAAAGACAAATAGTATATTCATCACAGATAGAGTCTTTAAGATGTGTCACCTTATGCTTAACCTTCATGAGCTCTCCTCAATAACAATATCATATCCAGAGAGCAGATGATTCTTCAGCCTTAGTTTTAGAATAAAAAAAAAAAAAACTTCTGGAGTCCAACTGAGCTCAACATAGACGCAGACCCCAGAGGAAAAAATAAATATTTGTTAACCACTAAAATTGGAGAACTTTTTGTTCCCATAGGAAAAGCTGATTAATACATGAGCTTAAGGCATTTATTTGAAAAGAGGAAATATAATTTCATTCCACTACTTTATAGGGGAAGGGAAAGAAGAATAAAAGATGAAGACAAATACCAATTAAAATATATTGAAATAAAAAAAAAACATTTGTTATATAATGAGAAATACACAATTTTATGTTGCATGTTACCATAGGGTGTAATGCTTAATTTTATATGCGAACTAGTCTTAGCCACAGTGCCCAAATATCTGGTCAAACATTAGTCGGGATTTTTCTGTGAGGGTTATTTTAGGATGAGGTTAACATTTAAATCAGTGTACTTTGAATAAAGCAGATTGCTTTCCATAATATAGGTAAGCCTCATTTAATCAGTTGAAAGTCTGAATAGAAAAAAAGACTGACTTCCCTCAAGTGAAGAGGCATTCTACAAGCAGACGACCTTCAGACTGTAGCTGTTCAGACTTGAACTACACCATCGACCCTTGCCTGATTTCCAGCGGGACTGCCTTTCCACTTGAACTGCCACATGAAATCTTCTCCAACCTGCTGGCCCACCCTGCATATTTTGAACTTGGAAATGTCTATAATCATGTGAGCTAATTTATTAAAATAAATCTCGCTCTCTCTCTGTGTCTTTGTTCCTCTCTCTGTCTCTTTCTTTCTTTACACAGACACAGACACACACACACACACACGTACACACACATGCACACGCACATGCACACGCACATGCACACGCACACGCACTTTCTATTGTTTCTATTTCTCTGAAGAAAACTAATTAATACAGATTTTTGGTACCAGTAGTGAGAAATGGAATCTTAAGAATAAGTTTTCTGAATTGGTGTTGGGATTTCTAGAATTGGCCCTTTACTCTGATTAGATTTAAAGATACTAACAACTCTATTTCTTGTTGCCAGTACCAACAGCCTCTCCATCCCTGTCTGAGGGGATTAACGCTGCATTACCTGAAGAAAATATAATAGTTTCCCCTGAGGAAGTTGCCTTTTAAGACACTGCTGACCCACTTTCACAGCCCACCTTTGCTTCTAAACTTAAAACTAGACTCAAGTCTCATGAGGCTCCTAAAGGTGAGATACAAAGTGTGACCCACAAGGAAGTGTGCTATACTGCAAAATAAGTACTTCATTTTTAAAAATCATGAAGACAGAAATCTGGGGAATATGTGTGGGAGTGCATATTAAGGGTGTGGGATAATGATGGAAAAAAAAAAAACATAAGGTAGGATCAGGCCAAATTTATTGAGATGGGTTCACTAAGCAGAAACTTCTGCATTTAATATTTCAACTTGAGAAGTTAGAAAGGACTGTCAGATTGTGTGCTTGGTTGGCTGAAACTCAGTCAAAAAGGTAACCCACATTTAGAGAACTTGAAATGCTAAATCTGCCTCAGTTTACTGTAGAGGATGGGGTTCAAAGATTTAGGGAGATTAGAATCTTATAGTGGCTTTATCATTTTAGAACTAGTTATCCACCATGAAAGGTCCAGGAGACCAAATTTCAACATTACCATGAGAAATAAATTCCTCTGTGATCATTCTTCTCTGTAGGTGGTTTCTACCACATCTCCATCAAAATTACATTTTTGGCCTACACAGAGAACAGATGGATCTTGGAGAATGACAGTAGGTTATCCTAAGTGTAACCAAGTGGTAACTCTATATACAGATACTTTACCAAATACTGTTTTACTGTTTGAGCAAATTAACACATACCCTGGCACCAGCTATCGACCTGGAAAAAATTTTTCTTCTACATCTCTGTTAATAAAGACCACCAGAAGTAGTTTGCTTTCAACTGGCAAGCCAGCAATACATCTCCATTATTCTACTTCTGTTAGCATATTAACTCTCTAGTCTATGTCATAATTTGATTTTCAGGAATTTTGACCACCTATTTCTTCCTCAAGATCGCACAATGATCTATTATATTTATCACATTACCACAATTAGACCTAAATGAGCAACTACTCTGGACTTATCGATAAGATGTTTGTGTGTCAGAGTGTGGAAAATAAATTGACAAAAACTTAGGGCTTCCTATCTCAGTGAAATTTCTAGAGAACCAGTGGTGTGGGGCATGTCAAAATATTCCTTCTTAAGTCGAAATAACTTTTGAGTAGTTTTGCTGCATACTGAACAGAAAATAAGGCAATAGCTGGAAGCAGACATGGACTAAAGTTTATTTTTTTAAGATTGGATTATAATATAGCATATTTGTATTCTGATGGGACTGCATTTTGAGAATCCCTGACCTATGATAATCAGTTTTAAACAGAAAATGTAGCTGAAAACAACTACAGAGTAATGTTTCTTTAATATGGACTTTAAAAAGCTCCAGTGTATAAAATCAAAGGTATGGATAGGCTAAACACAGAATTATTCACCAACTTATAGTATATTAAGAAGTAGGATGCAGAAGAGTGACCTAAGAGAAGCATTTGGGTATGGACTGTAAAGTATTAAATTCATTACATGTGAGATAGACTAAATAAAGCAGTACATTTTTGGACTATGCCACCCTAAAATAAAAAGCAATCAAAAAATTTTAAAAGTGTTCTGTAATTTTTTCCAAAAAAAACAACAAAAATTTGATTGTTCATTGATTTTATGTGTGTGTGTGTGTGTGTGTGTGTGTGTGTGTGTGTGTGTGTGTGTGTGTTCCTTCTTAGATGAAGGATAAATTGTTGCATCAGGCCCCTCCTATAAAAAAAAAAAAAGGTATGACATCTTGTGGGCCTTTTTGGATTTTAAAGACAACAGAGTCCTTATTTGGATGTGTTATCCCAGCCCATTTACTGAGTGACTAAAGAGCTGCTAGTTTTAAGTAGGGCCCAAAATGAGAAAAGGCTCTGCAACAGATGACACTGCTATGCAAGCTGCTCCACCACTTAGACCATATGATCCAACAGATGTAATGGTGCTTGAAATGTCAGTGACTGATGGGAATGCTGTTTAAAGCCTCTGATAGGCCCCCACAGGTGAGTCACAGCGTAGTCCCTCAGGGTTTAGAAGCAAAGCCCCGCCATCCTCTGAGGATAACTACTCTACTTTAGAGAAACCCCTTTTGGTCTGATCCTAGGCCTTACAAAGACTGAATGCTTAATCATGGGCCATCAAGTCACCATATGACCTGAGCTGACAATCAAAACCAGGTGTTATCTGACTCACTGATGCATTCAGTTGGGTGTGCACAGCAGCATTTCCTTATCAAATGGAAGTGGTGTGTACGTGATCAGCCAGAGCAGGACCTCAAGGCACAAGTAAATGAAGAAGTAACCCAAATGCTCATGGCCCTGACTCCTGCTTCACTAACTTATCTCTCCCAGCCTGCACCTGTGGATATGGGGGAATACACTATGATAAGTTGACGGAGGAAGAGAAGGCTCAGGCTTGATTTACAGAGAGTTCTCCATGGGATGCAAGCACCACTCAAAAGTGGACACCTGCAGCACCACAGACCCTTGTGGGACATCCCTGAAGGCCAGTGGTGACGGAAATGCTCCCAGCGGGTAGAATTTTAAGTAGTGTAACTAGTTGTTCATTTTGCTTGAAAATTAAAATGGCCAGATGTGTCATTGTATACTGCATCATGGGCTGTGCCCATGAATTAGTGACAAGGCAGTCTGGGGAAGAGTTATGTGGATAGAGCTCTCTAAATGAGAAATAAACATAAAAGTATTTGTACCTATCCTATGTAAATGTTCACCAAAAGTGACCTCAGGAAAGGAGGATTTTACAAATCAAATAGGTAGGACAAGCCTTTCTGTGGATGCCTGTCAGCCTCTTTCCCCAGCAGCCACCCCTGTCATCACCCCAGGTGGTATTCCGTTAGCAACCCAAGCGGAGTAATACACCCACGATTGTGAAGCAGTCTGCTCAGTAGAAGCATGGAGTAGTAGCCTTTTGAAGACTTAGTTACAACACTGGTTAGATTGGCAATAGCTTGCAGGGCCGAAGGAGCGTTCTCCAGGAACCTGTATGTGCTCTGAATCAGGACCAAATATGGTCCTGATTCTTCTATCCTCAAGCTCATGGGTCCAAGAATTATGGGGTAGACATGGGATTGGCATCACTCGCTGTTACTCCTAGTGACCCACTAGAAAAATTTTGCTTTTTGTCACCATGACCTGATGACATAGGCTTATAGGTCTTGGTTTCTAAAGGTGGAATGTATGCACCAGGAGATACAAAAATAATTCCACCAAATTGAATGTCAAGACTGCCACTTGGCCACGTTAGGCTTTTCATGGCTCTGAAACAACCGACCAAGAAGGAAATTACTGTATTGTTTGGGGGTCTGATCCTGACTACCACGGGGAATTGGATTGTTACTCCACAATGGAGGCAAGGAAGAGTATGTCTGGAGTACTGAAGCTCTCTTAAAGGTGTCTCTTAGTGTCACTATGTCCTGTGAATCAAGTCAATGAAAAACTTATAAAACCCAATCCAGGCAGGACTACTAATGGCCCAGATCCTTCATGAATGAAGATTCGAGTCACCAACCAGATAAAAAGCCACAACCAGCTGAGGTACTTCCTGAAGGCAAAGGAAATATGTAATGAGTAGTAAAAGAAAATAATAAATACCAGCTACAACCACATGACCAGTGGTTGGTTCTTTCTCTGGATTTACAAATCTCTGCTTCAAGATAAAAATCTCTGCTTCAGATTATCTCTCTTCTATTTGGGTAGTTTTGTTGTTGTTGTTGTTTCATTTTTATTCTTCATTCTTAGAAACATTGTTGATGATTGTAACATAGTTGTTAGTAAAAATGGGAATTTGCCAAAAGAGTCTCCTTGAATAAAGACTGGTACCAGAAGCAGAAGCATAGCAGAGTCCAGCCACTAATATACACAGAAAAAATTCCTTGTGTGTTTGAACGAGGCCCACCCATTTAGTCTCCCTCTCTTTCCTTGCACACTCACATCTGTAATCAGAAGATACATGGGATGTTTTACATACTTTAACCTTATCTTTTAAATACCTAGATTTTCTCAGATCTCTGTTTTGTTGATTTGAGTAGGTAGTAGATGTATGTACTAAAAAAAAGAGAAAAAGGAGATTATTAAAAGGAGTAAACTGCAAAGAATAATTTGTCCTTCCACCTTACTTCTAGAATTTTCCAGAACCCTTTGTCAGAGGCAGTCACTATTCATACTGTGACTAGTTAAGCATTTATACAAGTGGAAGTTCTCGTGCATTCCATATTTTTATTTTTTTTTGTAGTGTAATGATAGACATTCTTCTTCAGCATGCTTTTTTCCTTACAATTATTTACTATCATTGTATTTCATTTATGTAGAGCTTCAAATTATTCAATTAGATACATTGGCCATAATTTTCTCAATCTTCTACTGATAGTATTTACCTTATTTATGTGTCGCAGTAATGTCCATCTTCTTCACCCAATTGTATTGTGTGTGCGATTGTGGTATTGCCCATCTTATATATACTTTTTCGACAGCCCTCTAATAATATTCTGGAAATCATTTGGAAAAGCAAAACTGAGATATATTCAGTTACAGCAGCATTGGGAAAAAGTTACAATAGCACAGTTATAGAATCGGAGTTGAAATCTATATGTATTTAGTATGCATGCCTTCGAAATGTGTGCTTGGAAATGACCAGCTCCTTGATCAAATGGCTTTACCCCTATTCCATTTATATTGGAAACTCTTATCTTCAGAGATTCCTAGGATAGAGGTATATTTTTAACTGCTAAGCAATTCTAACTCTGACATATTTTTTTCCTCTGGGTTTATGATCTCAGTTCTGGACCTGACCTCTTGTTCTACTTACACTTTTTCCTTCCCTAGTCGTCCAAATATGATCCTTTCTATTTTATTAGGTGTCAATTAAGCTTGTGTGAAGAAGATTTTAATGAAAGTCCTAGAGGTGAGAAAATGGTAATTGAGTAGTTTTACACCAAAGTACCACACTGTGGGTTACTTAAAAAAGTAGGTTAACACATTTTTATTATTTTATGAGTCTTGATAGTTTTCGCCCACCATCTGTTCCCAAAGCTTTCAGTTTCCCAATTTGTCACTGAACATGTTATTCCTTATATGCTTCTTTTTTCCCCTTTTTATCCTTCTTCCTCTTCTTCCTTTTGCTTTCTCATTCTCCTTATTGTTCTCTATGACTGATTTCCTCATTCTTCTGTTCCATGATGATCTGAAGCTAAATATTTCTCCCTATATACTGATGAGCTTATCTCTTTCTTTTTTTTATCTTTTTATTTTATTTTATTATTTTTATTATTATTTTTTAAATCTCTTTCTTATCATTTTTCATCCTAGGACCATCTTACCTGTATTAAAAACCTGTGAGGTAATTTTCTAAGCCAAATGTCATTGATTTTGCTTTCCAACTTCTACTAGCAAAATTAACCATTACTAAACTTGAAATAAAGGGACTTGTTTGAGCAAACAAATTAATAAATATAATTTCTATCTTTTAGCGTCCATAAGCAAATTGAAGTCATACAATATAGAAACGTTTATCTAATCTGCTCAAAACATAACTTTTACACCTAAATCCTTATTTAGAAATAGACTATGGATACACCCAGTTTTTTGGTTATTCTTGCTTTAAATAAAAAATATGTATTTTTTGCTTTAAATTAAGCACCAAAAAAGTTGATATAAAACACAAAATTAATATCAATGAGCAGCAGAAAAAATAAAGAGGTGAAAACGAAATGCTGATGCTATGGTCATGTTAATAAAATCTCTTACTCTGCCATAGATTTCTAAAAAACTTTTACTAGCATTTACTTGATGCTGAATTTACAACTGGGCCATAGGTTTTTGTTTCTTCAGTTTCTCCTGGGATATCTTTTTTCTTCTGCGCAACATCCTCTTCTATTTTAGGAACAATCTGCTCTTCCTCAGTAAGGATCATCTCAGTGGGGCAGGGGGAGCTCTATAGGGGTTCGTCCGTCCTGAGCTCTGTAAATTCTGCACCGCAACTTGAGAGCTTGGTCCAGCTGGATGTGCTCAATGACCAGAGAATTTACAACGAAACCCTTAAGCTCAGCATCATTCTCTGCATTTTTTAGCAAATATGTGCAGAAAAAGTGCAGCACTCTTTTTGGGGGCCACTGACCCTGTGTCCAGCCACACTGTTTGGCCTTGGCACACCTACCAACTCCACCATTGTAACAATGAAATGGCATACATTGCTTCTGTAAAGTGACATCCTTTGGATACTTGGCGGCTTTTCTGATATGCATACCCTTGATGGCCCGAGCATTTTTATGAGTGTTCTTAAAGTGAACACAAAGATTTGAACCTCTTGATTTGCATGATTTGGGGTTTTTTTCTGGATCAAGTGAATGGTGAACTATTTTCAGGGGTCATCTCAGGCTGCTTATGAGAAGAGTTGCCATTAATTCTTACTTAGCATTCAACTAATGAACCTATCAGAAGTATATGTATTATTAATTTTTGTTATTTCCATAACAATTATAAAGCTAGAAATTTGATTTCCTTTATTTAAACACGTATGTAAGCCCGATGCTTTTTTTCCATTAGTGCTGAAGAGTGGAAAGTTTCATAATAACAAAATCGTCACTATCGTATTAGCAGATGTATATAATGATTAAGATTGTGAGATTTAAAGAAGACAATTTTCAAGTTCTAGCTATAGCTTCTTGTGTAGCTATGGGGAAGTTAATTAATTTCACTAATTCTTGGTTTCCTCATATGAAAAATAAAAACTAAAACGGTACCTATCTCGGTGTAGTGATAAACTGTTGAACAAATGTACAATATTTAGAATAGTGCTTGGACTATACTAAGCCGAAAAATAGTTTTAGAGTATATAAGGTAAAATTAAAATTTATTCTCCAATTAACAGTAAATAATTCCATCCAAGGATTAAGTATGAGGTAAAAATAAAGACAAAGTGTGTATACCAAACTTAGAAGAAATTCAGGGGCATATGGACTACATAAAAACAAAGGATTAGAATATGGAAGAAGAATGCTTATGCATATACATTTAAAGTAAAATAAGTATCATTGTCAATTTTATATTTTCACATTCCTAAATACGCACTGAAAAAATCAATTACTGAAAATCAGGCAGAAAAAAATATGCATTTAGAATATAATTTTTGCATAAAGTGTATAGAGCTGTAATTAAATTTAATTAAAAATCTAAAATTATAATTTATTTAAACTTGATGTTGAGTCATTCATATTTCTGAATTATTTAAAATCTGCTTACCAGGACAAAGTTTATATTTGAAAGATACCAAAAATATGTGAGTACCATCTAGTGGTAGAACAGGAGGTAAGCAACAAGCTGTGAGAGAAAGGGGGTTAAAACTGAACAGGAAGGCCAGAATAAGATTGATTGTAAGGAAGAAGGTCATGGCCATAATCAGTAAATATCGAAGAAGAGCCTACATCTTTATTACAGCATGTTTGGGTGATTAGGCAGTAAAACAACTGATCTATAACAGCCAGGGGAGCAATGAGCCTCTATCAAAACTATGCTCCTGATCACATTTCTGTACATTGAAGACACAACAAAATTCTAGAACCCTAAAAGATGGAATAACTGGAATTTAACCTCATATTGATACAGAGAAAAAGTAAATTAGCTGCATAACTGTGAAACCAGGCTGAAGTCAGGAAGGGGGAGTGAGGGACATGCAGATTTCTGTATAAAATACACAAGGAAGCAAATGCAAACAGTATTATATTAAAGTCATGGAGTTTCCTTTAAGTATAACAACAATCGTTATAGAAACAATTTGTTTTGAAAGATTCTGCTTCAATTATCTTAAAATCCAGTTGAGTAAAACTGAAGCTCAGCCAAAAACTATTAGTAAGACAAGAAACAAGAATTCAAATTTAAGACTGGTTACAGAATACAAATTCAATAAATAAAAGATGCTTTCTCTAAATATTTAGTAATAAAACACATTTAATGTGAATGTTGTTCCAATGCCTAAAGAAATAACAAGTGCAAATATCCTGATAAAATAAAGTTATGAAATCTCAAACTATCTCAAATGAATTAAAATCAGCAGGCTATGAAGACTATCTGATCCATTTGGATATTAGGAGCAAACCAAAAGAGAGAGAGAGAGAGAGAGGAAAGAATAAATTCATACATATTTAAAAGATAAAAGTACATTTTTTTGCTATAGGACTAAAGTTCTTTCATAGATATCTATGTGAAAATAAATTAATAATGAGAAAATTATCTGAGAAAATGCATCATGTATATGAATATATATTCATATATATTCTACATAGGCAACCTTTCAAAGTCTAGATGCCATAATTCACAGAAAAATGTTTGTCATTTTAATAAACTTGAGATTTTAATCTCTGTTTATATTAATGAAGAGTCTTAACAGTTTGGTAGGGTTCTATTGCTTGAAATTAATGGCAAAATTAAAAAAATAAAGCTTAAAAGAAAGATTCTGAAAGATCTGACATAAGCATGAGGAGTTTCAGGCCTTTCCCTACAAGGTTAGAGAGCACATTGTCCTCCATGAAACTGCCCTTACTTCTGATACTAACAGGTTCAAATAATTTTCCCGAAGGACTCAGAATTCACTGAAGGCTATTTTACTCATAGATACAGTTTATTATAGGGAAAGAACTCACTTAAAATCAGCCAAAGGAAGAGACACATAGAAAACAGTTTGGGAGAATTCCAAATACAGTGATTCCATTGTGCTCTCTGCAGAATTGAGGATCCTAGAGGAGGTTGTTCAGAAGATTGTGCATCAGCATGTCCTACTTTAATGCAACCTTTAACTTACATGGTTCCCATGGGGCAGTGCCCCACATAAACATCCCTCCATTAAACAAGTTTTCTATTGCCCTTCTGCCTGACCATATGGCCTTGAGTTAGTAAAATCCAAACATAAGAACAAACAGCCTACAATTTAACACACTGAAGTGATTTGTTTTTACTTTCTTCAGAATGCCAGCTTGCCAAACAGGATTCTGTTCACTTACCTTGAAACTGCCATCCATAAACCAAGAAACAATTGTTGGTCAACAAAGACCTGTTCATAGGGCATTGTTCAAGTGGCCCAAGTGACCATGATATCTAATATTTTCTCAGGAGGTCTCAAAGTTATCCCCAAGGGAAAAGAGATCACCTGCTTATGAGTATCTGGTTGCATTCCCCCTGGTAGCATGTTCCTGCCTAAACCATTTCCATTTTATTGTTGGAACTCTTATGGTCACCGTCTTTTTCATTAGAATTACTTTGAAATCACCTAAGACAACAAAGGCATTACAGATTTAAGGATTATTTTATGTTCCTCATTCATAAGAAAGTTTTGATTATCTCTAACAGCAAACTAGTAATTGTCTCCTGAATGGAAATTTTCTAGTCCACATCCCAGAGTCGTTGCTGGGTAGTACTCAGAGGCTTTTCTCCAATTGGCACTCCACACATGATTATTGTACAACAAATTAATAACCTGTGTGGTTTCAGTCATTCTTATGGCTTCCCATTTAACATGTCCAGTCAAAATTGAGGGAAGGATGGATTTACATGTCTTTTGTTTTACCATACTAGGTAAGGACACATTCCCAGATCAGACACAATATCTATCCTTATAATGCATTCAGGTAAAAACAAAAAAAACAAAAAAAAAACAACAACAAAAAAAGACCACACACACAACCACTTCACAGTCTGTTCAAAGATATTGTTTTTATTTAAACCATTATTTTAATCCCCAAACCCCTTATATTCCGATATTCTCCTAACTTATCTGTAGCACTCACTGAAACCTCACAAACGGGTTTTAGAACCACATTGCATAGGACCCCCATTTCAAGAAATTCCAGAATTTTTCACCTTCCTATTTTACCCACTCATTTGCAAATGCTCTTGGGTCCATAAGCAGGGGTTGGGACAAAGACCCAGGCCTACTTCTCAGCATTTATGTTGATTAAATTATAGAACCATTGCCCTAGGCATTTACTGATTAGAATTCTCATTGTCATTTTTACCTTGTTGCTCTCTAAATTTCTCCAAACTAGGGTTATTAAGCATATTTATTTAGTATTCATGGAGTACCATCAGTCCCCCGGCCCCCCTCCCGCCAGCTTAGAAGAGTGCTGTACTAAGACCTTTGTTTTGACACCTCCCAGGTCCACTACACTCATCTCACTTCCTAATAACTGTTTAAAGACATCCACCCTGCTGCAGTGGAACTCTTGGCTCTCCAGGTCCTTTCCCCATTCTCCTGTAAATCATTTTAATCTTCTTCACTCTCTGATGTGTGAGCTCATTTTGTTTTCTTTGATAATGGTTCTAAAGCTAGAGGCTAATGTTCTGAATGGCTAGGCTCCAAGCCCGGCCTGGCATCAAGATCCATCGTCTTATTTGCCTTGTAGCTATCACAGATAACAATAACCGGGGGATTACATATTTTGCTTACTTCTTATTTGCATTTTTTATGCATCCAGAGAATCAACCCCTCAGAAGTTAGAGCCATCTTTCGTCAGTTCAACGGGTAACTTCTACCTACATTAACTGATTGAAGCTGTGCTACGATTTCATAAAATAGTAACCCTGCAGCCATCCGGGAATCAGAGGTTTGCCACCCCCCATCATTTTATTCTCCTTTTTCGCAAACCACACGAGTCAAGGCCATTTTAGTAAATCCCAGTTCTCGAACCAAATATCTGGAGCTAATCAAACTTCAAAGCTTGAGTGGACACAGTCTTCACAAGACTGACTTCATTTCTAAAACACTAAGTTGCAAGTTTGAGGAACTTTGAAATCCACCCTCAGGCTAGGTAATTCTCGAGAAGATTTCTTACTACTTACTGAAAGCTATTATTCTTACAGTTAGGTTTATTACAGGGAACGGATACAGATTAAAATCAGCCAAAGGAAGACACATTGTACAGGATCTAAGGGGGTTCAATATATGGGTCTTTTATTGTCCTCTCCCTGTTGAGTGAGGGTGTCTTAATTTGGGGAATCTGTATAATAATACAAATAGAGTATGGCCAAGCAATAAGGCTCACCCTTGCCCAGTTTCAGAGTTTTTCACTGGGGCTTCATTAAATATTCATGATTGATTTATTGCTTTTCCATGTAGCTGGCCCTCAATCTCTAGGTTGATTGATACTATATGCCAAAAAGCCCCTCGCTCCACCACCCCAAGCCACATCGTTGGTCTTTCTGGCATGATCAGCCCTGACCCTAAGACTATAGCAGTGGGGTTAGCCCCATTCTAGAAAAAATGCTCCTATCAGGTGTAACTCAGATGACCTCTCAGCAGCTCGAGCAAATGTCAGACCCCTTGTGTGGAGGCAAGGCCGAATTACGTACCACAGGGTAGTTCATTACAAGGTTTTAGATGGGGAGTTTGGCAAGGGTTCGTGTTCACAGACACCAGGGACGACCAATTTGTTTACAATGTTGGACTTCAATCCAAGAATAACACACCTTTGTGCTTTCACTATGCTTTAAGTTAGAAGGGATTTAAATGTGTGTGGAAATGTATATATTGTGTGTGTAGATAGATAGATACATAGATATGGATATGGATTTAGTACAATAGATATAGGTATAGATATAGATATATAGGTATAGGGTTGTTGTTTTTTTCCAGTAATTTTGTACACAATTGATTTGTGGGATTTAAAAGCAGAAGTTAGCCAATTAGGAATCCATTAAGCCATTGCATGAGTGGAAGTGAAAACAAATCGTCAGAAATGGGGGAGGATATATATTACTGTGAGAGCTAACTAAAAGGTGATATTGGTTATAAGCTCTTTATACAGGCTATGATATTATTGTGTACACAGAGACTGGTAAATATTGAGCATTTAGAATGCCTTCGAAGTAGTGCAATGTCTTAGATAATATCATTAGAGTTAAAAATAGAAGAATTATTATGGTAAAAATAATTTCCACTAGAGAAGTTAGTCTAAAAATGCAGGCATGTGATTTGTATAAGGAAGAGCAAACCAGATAAGAAATATATACCTACTTGTACACACACCAAAATGGCAGGAAAATGTATGTCCTCATTCACATCCTTGGGAAAAGGATGTTTATATTAGTGTTGGGTAAGAATAGTAATGGAACACAGCAGGCTGGAGAAGTTTGCTTGACCCCCAGGGCCTGATAGACAAGTAAATGGCTAAACCAGGCCTCTGAGCTTTTAAAGCTATTAGTATTGGCAGCACAGTGAGGATCATGAAATGTGGGGTAGGGTCTGAAGTCAGAGTCAGCATCAAGACACTAAGTCAGAATAGTTGTAAAAAGTATATGAAGTGGATTGAAATCACAGAGATCGCTTCTCACACAGGAGAGGGGCATAGGCAGACACCTGAGGCAGGACCGATTTTTCAAAAGGCTCTAACAGAAAAACGCTCTGGTTAGGAATAAGAAAACCTAAATTTCTGTCTAGGATTCTCCACTAACCACTCGTAATAAAATGTATTATGGGCTTGAGCCTGCCTTTGCAGGAGTAATTAAGTTAAATAATCCCATATTTGTATTCTCCTTTTGAGACTATCCTGAAATGAGATTATCCTGGATTATCCAGGTGGGCCCTAAAGGTCTTGAACTTCAAAATGTGGTCCTGTAGATCAGAAATGATTAAAGAAATCCTCCTCTCTTTTGTATTCTGGAAAATGGCTTACTGCAAGGAACCACCCTTCTCATGTGACTTAGTTAAGACACACATGTGCCCCTCACTCGCCCTCATTTATCTGTAATAAAACCAGACACGCTTCTTTCATATTCCCATCATTTAACTCATAAATGATTAATTGAACTGTTTCATCCTTACTATTTGATCATAACAAATGCTTATTAACCAAACTTTAGTAAAGATTCTCTTCTTTTCTAGGTCCCTGAAATTTGGTCACCCTCAGCCTGGGCCAGCATATAGCTCTTTGTTAGAGGCCCTTAGAGGAAAACACGCTGGTCTAAACATAGGTTTAGACATTTCTTACATCGACAATATAATGACAGAAGCAGAGGATGAAATAATGCCAGTGCAATGCATCACAATCATGTGATGCAAAACGGTCATGAAACACAAGCTTCCTGTATAATCTGAAAAAGGCAAGGACATTTGCTCTTCCCTATGACCTCCAGAAGGTTTCCTCTAAATAGGCAGGTGATAAGAATAGCTTAGGGGATGATGAGAATATTTCAAATTTTTGGTGGAGGGAGCTTGTGATTAAGTCATCAAAAGACTATTCAATCATGAAAGAATACAAATATATATAGAACCTCCCAGGTCCACTACACTCATCTCACTTCCTAATAACTGTTTAAAGACATCCACCCTGCTGCAGTGAAACTCTTGGCTCTCCAGGTCCTTTCCCCATTCTCCTGTAAATCATTTTAATCTTCTTCACTCTCTGATGTGTGAGCTCATTTTGTTTTCTTTGATAATGGTTCTAAAGCTAGAGGCTAATGTTCTGAATGGCTAGGCTCCAAGCCCGGCCTGGCATCAAGATCCATCGTCTTATTTGCCTTGTAGCTATCACAGATAACAATAACCGGGGGATTACATATTTTGCTTACTTCTTATTTGCATTTTTTATGCATCCAGAGAATCAACCCCTCAGAAGTTAGAGCCATCTTTCGTCAGTTCAATGGGTAACTTTTACCTACATTAACTGATTGAAGCTGTGCTACAATTTCATAAAATGGTAACCCTGCAGCCATCCGGGAATCAGAGGTTTGCCACCCCCATCATTTTATTCTCCTTTTTCGCAAACCACACGAGTCAAGGCCATTTTAGTAAATCCCAGTTCTCGAACCAAATATCTGGAGCTAATCAAACTTCAAAGCTTGAGTGGACACAGTCTTCACAAGACTGACTTCATTTCTAAAACACTAAGTTGCAAGTTTGAGGAACTTCGAAATCCACCCTCAGGCTAGGTAATTCTCGAGAAGATTTCTTACTACTTACTGAAAGCTATTATTCTTACAGTTAGGTTTATTACAGGGAACGGATACAGATTAAAATCAGCCAAAGGAAGACACATTGTACAGGATCTAAGGGGGTTCAATATATGGGTCTTTTATTGTCCTCTCCCTGTTGAGTGAGGGTGTCTTAATTTGGGGAATCTGTATAATAATACAAATAGAGTATGGCCAAGCAATAAGGCTCACCCTTGCCCAGTTTCAGAGTTTTTCACTGGGGCTTCATTAAATATTCATGATTGATTTATTGCTTTTCCATGTAGCTGGCCCTCAATCTCTAGGTTGATTGATACTATATGCCAAAAAGCCCCTCGCTCCACCACCCCAAGCCACATCGTTGGTCTTTCTGGCATGATCAGCCCTGACCCTAAGACTATAGCAGTGGGGTTAGCCCCATTCTAGAAAAAATGCTCCTATCAGGTGTAACTCAGATGACCTCTCAGCAGCTCGAGCAAATGTCAGACCCCTTGTGTGGAGGCAAGGCCGAATTACGTACCACAGGGTAGTTCATTACAAGGTTTTAGATGGGGAGTTTGGCAAGGGTTCGTGTTCACAGACACCAGGGACGACCAATTTGTTTACAATGTTGGACTTCAATCCAAGAATAACACACCTTTGTGCTTTCACTATGCTTTAAGTTAGAAGGGATTTAAATGTGTGTGGAAATGTATATATTGTGTGTGTAGATAGATAGATACATAGATATGGATATGGATTTAGTACAATAGATATAGGTATAGATATAGATATATAGGTATAGGGTTGTTGTTTTTTTCCAGTAATTTTGTACACAATTGATTTGTGGGATTTAAAAGCAGAAGTTAGCCAATTAGGAATCCATTAAGCCATTGCATGAGTGGAAGTGAAAACAAATCGTCAGAAATGGGGGAGGATATATATTACTGTGAGAGCTAACTAAAAGGTGATATTGGTTATAAGCTCTTTATACAGGCTATGATATTATTGTGTACACAGAGACTGGTAAATATTGAGCATTTAGAATGCCTTCGAAGTAGTGCAATGTCTTAGATAATATCATTAGAGTTAAAAATAGAAGAATTATTATGGTAAAAATAATTTCCACTAGAGAAGTTAGTCTAAAAATGCAGGCATGTGATTTGTATAAGGAAGAGCAAACCAGATAAGAAATATATACCTACTTGTACACACACCAAAATGGCAGGAAAATGTATGTCCTCATTCACATCCTTGGGAAAAGGATGTTTATATTAGTGTTGGGTAAGAATAGTAATGGAACACAGCAGGCTGGAGAAGTTTGCTTGACCCCCAGGGCCTGATAGACAAGTAAATGGCTAAACCAGGCCTCTGAGCTTTTAAAGCTATTAGTATTGGCAGCACAGTGAGGATCATGAAATGTGGGGTAGGGTCTGAAGTCAGAGTCAGCATCAAGACACTAAGTCAGAATAGTTGTAAAAAGTATATGAAGTGGATTGAAATCACAGAGATCGCTTCTCACACAGGAGAGGGGCATAGGCAGACACCTGAGGCAGGACCGATTTTTCAAAAGGCTCTAACAGAAAAACGCTCTGGTTAGGAATAAGAAAACCTAAATTTCTGTCTAGGATTCTCCACTAACCACTCGTAATAAAATGTATTATGGGCTTGAGCCTGCCTTTGCAGGAGTAATTAAGTTAAATAATCCCATATTTGTATTCTCCTTTTGAGACTATCCTGAAATGAGATTATCCTGGATTATCCAGGTGGGCCCTAAAGGTCTTGAACTTCAAAATGTGGTCCTGTAGATCAGAAATGATTAAAGAAATCCTCCTCTCTTTTGTATTCTGGAAAATGGCTTACTGCAAGGAACCACCCTTCTCATGTGACTTAGTTAAGACACACATGTGCCCCTCACTCGCCCTCATTTATCTGTAATAAAACCAGACACGCTTCTTTCATATTCCCATCATTTAACTCATAAATGATTAATTGAACTGTTTCATCCTTACTATTTGATCATAACAAATGCTTATTAACCAAACTTTAGTAAAGATTCTCTTCTTTTCTAGGTCCCTGAAATTTGGTCACCCTCAGCCTGGGCCAGCATATAGCTCTTTGTTAGAGGCCCTTAGAGGAAAACACGCTGGTCTAAACATAGGTTTAGACATTTCTTACATCGACAATATAATGACAGAAGCAGAGGATGAAATAATGCCAGTGCAATGCATCACAATCATGTGATGCAAAACGGTCATGAAACACAAGCTTCCTGTATAATCTGAAAAAGGCAAGGACATTTGCTCTTCCCTATGACCTCCAGAAGGTTTCCTCTAAATAGGCAGGTGATAAGAATAGCTTAGGGGATGATGAGAATATTTCAAATTTTTGGTGGAGGGAGCTTGTGATTAAGTCATCAAAAGACTATTCAATCATGAAAGAATACAAATATATATAGAACTATAAAGAACTAGAAGCAAATCCTAATTACCAAATAAACAACGAAACAACCAATAAAAGAGTCCGGTAACCAAGACTGGATCAGAGGTAAAAGTGAAAGCAATAGACAGAATGACTCTCATAAGAAACCATCTCCATGCTTCTCAGAGCAAGAATTACGCTTACCCCAGGGTTATCATAGACCCATTGATTAGGACCAAACTAAGGCCTGAAAATATTGGCCTCGGACATGGAACTCACAGAATTTAGGAGACAAAGGAATTCTAAAAAAATGTCAGGCAAATGCAGAGCTTTGACAATGTGCGGTGTCATAAGGGCATAACCTTTTGTGTCAGCTTCTGATAAAGCAGCGGTAATTACCATAAATTACCGTTGAAGGAGTTCAAAAATGTACAAGACAACTAGTGATATTTTTAGGTTTCTCCAGAGTCCTAAAAACTTGAAAATCTACATATATTCTTATGAATAAAATAACTCCTAGAATACTAATATTTGAAATTATATATAGTTTTGTCTGTGTGTGCGTGTGTGTGTTTGTGTGTGTGTGATAAGGAGCATAAGATATTTATGAAGGTATAAGTTTGCATTATTCTGCTAGGGCTTCCATAACACAATACTACAGATTTGGGTGGCTTAAAAACAGAAATTTATTTTCTCACAGTTATGCAGGCTGAAAGTTTGAGATCAAGGCACCAGTATGGTCATGTTCTGGTGAGGTACTCTCCCTAGCTTTCAGACAGTTTCCTTCTCCTTGTGTCCTCACTTGGCAAAGAGAGCTCTGGGGTCTCTTCCTCTTCCCACAAGAGCATCCATTCCATCAGGTCAGGACTCCACTCTTAGGACCTCATTTAACCTTGATCATCTCCTTAAAAGATCTTATCTCTCATATAGTCATGTGGGGTGTTTAAGGCTTCAACATATAAATTAGGGGAAGGGGGAACAAAGTTAAGTCATAGCAAAGGTAATATGTAAAAATTACACGTTAAAATTTAGGTTTGTTTATTATTAAAGAAATCCTGTTTATTTTGGTAGAGAACGGAAACAATAAATAAGTAATAAGAAAAAAATTACCTGCATTCCTACTCTTGGGGTAAAATGTTTAATATTATGGCATGCTTCATTGCAGTCATAGTTCTTTGAATGTTGATTCTACAGAATGAAACTAAAATTTAACATTACAGCACAATTTTTCTATCATAATAAACTTTACAAAAACATTGTTTTAAAGGTTTTAAAATAGTTCAACAAATACATGAGTAAAAAATATTTTTTGAGTAATAGACATAAATAACAACGTGTTTTTCATCTTCTATCAGTCTGCTGCTCTCTCTATCTTGATTTTTCACAAGTGGAGGACACATTAATGCAATATATCAGGATCTCTCCAGTAACTCTTCCTATATTCTTTCCTTTGTGTCAGAGCCAATCAGTGTACCCAGTGTCAATAATTATCACAAATGAGTCACAGGTGAGCCAAGGTACAGATCTTCTCAGTGAGCTTCTGGGTAAGCTCTGAGCATACTGGACCTCATGCTGGTAAGAGTTCTGTCTATTACCCATGGCGTTGCACAGTAGTGTAAATATCCATGTATGCCTCAACCTGAGAAACATTTAGAAAGCATTGCTTAAGTTTCATGTTCTAAAGATACTATGATGAGACCATGACCATGCCACCCTGAACAAGCCTGATGCCGTCTGATCTTGGAAGCTAAGCAGGGGCGGGCCTGGTTAGTACTTGGATGGGAGACCACCTAGGAAGACCAGGTGCTGTAGGCGTAAAAAGTAAAAAAAAAAATAAGGGATCGTAAGCTGACAAGTTTCTTGCAATCTGTGAGGTCGACCAAGGATTGTCTTGCCTAAAAATAAGTAAATAAATAAAGAAATAAAGAAAGAAAGAAAGAAATAATAAATAAATAAATAAAAGTAAAGATATTGTGATGAACATATTCATGAGCAAAAGCACATTCACTGTTTTACAATCTTTATTAGATTAGAGTCCCTAAATAGATGACTGGATATTAGGATATAAGTTTTCAAGTAAATAATATGTATTGTAAGACTGTTTTTCATAAAAGTTGTGTCAATTCACTCTCCCACTGTTAGGGACTGAATTATGAATGTTATGAATAAGGTTTTTTGGAGGCAATTAAGGTTGCATGAGGACACGATAGTGGAGCCACAATCCCAAAGAACTGGTGCCCTTTAGGATGAGGAAGAAGCACCAAGAGTGCACAAGCCCAGAAGATAGGCCAAGTGAGGACACAGTGAGAAGGTGGTGATCTGCAAGCCAGGAAGAGAGCTCTCACTAGACACCAACCCTGCTGCACCTAGATCTTGGACTTCCAGTCTACAGAATTTTAAGAAAATAAATTTTGTCATGGCAACTTGCACAGACAAATACCCTCATAAACAAATTACGATCTTCGTTTTTCCACAAAGTTATCTAATCTTGATTAAAATATTGAGAGAAAAGATAGTGAGAGAGAAGGAATTTAAAAAAGATTAGATAAACAACTATAAAACCTGTGATAGAATATATAACACACAGTAAATATCATACACACTAAGCATGTGTATATTCATAGAAGAGTTTTCATAAAGAATTGATTTGAAATCAATAAATCGTAATTACTAGTTAGTATTAATTTTACCTGAATGATTTCTAAATGCTGAGTGATTGAAACACTATTACTTTTCCAATGCATATTGTAATTGCCAATCAAGTAGTATTTAAAGAACAGAGACAACAAAATAATATTCGAGATTTGTTCTGGAGTTAATGGTTAAGTAAAAAAAGGGCAAATTTTGAAATAATTTTTTGTTAATGAAAAAGTTTAACTTTTTAGAAAAAGTGAACTGATTTTTGAGATGAATAGCATTCTCAAAAGCTACCAGTAGATGGTGTAACAGGAGTAATCAAAATTTAGAAAACATCCATCTGTATTTTCTCAGTAAACATTCTAGCATTTTTCAGCTTTTTAAAATAATATTAATAGAGTGTATTTCAATTAGCTGTACACTACTTTTAAGTTAGCACAACTAATTGAAGCATAAATAGCAAGAAAAATATAACACTTTATTTTTTATTTTTCATTAAGATCCATGCACAAACATTTCAGACAAAATTTGGTTGTCTGTATGTACTTATACTCAAATAGAATAAATGCATACAATATACATGTCTTTTTTCTTTTTAACACATTCACTTTTGTGAATCTGTTAATGTAATACATATTGGTCTATGACAAAATATTGTCTTTATTATATTAATACTTATCAATGTCTTGCTAAGACTGAATTAAACAATGTATTTGTGATTCTCTTAATATATATACTATATATGTGTCAAAGAATATACATGTATTTCATTACAGCTCTTGTATAAAATCACACTTCCTACCTCTTTTCTGAATTCAAATGTGGCCCCAAGACCTGTTTTTGACACATTACTTTGTGCAGAAGATTGGTGAATCAGTACAGGACCACCATATTTTTTCCCCTGCAGAATGTTAACTTTGTTGATTAAATAAATTAACATTTATTAAGAATACAGGACAGTGTCTGAGACATAGAAGCATCTGACCAAGTACTCACAATTGTCCATCACTTATCCACTGAGTTGGCTTGAATAACTTCAGTCAGCCTTCTCGCCTCGTTGTAGGCAATGAACTTCAGCTCATTCTAAATTTAAGGAAGCCTAAAGTGCAGAATGTGCCCTTAACAGCTCATTGCAAGAATCTACTGAAAGAAATATTTCCTATTGAAGCACCTGATTTTGCCACCAGCTCACCCTACCTGCGTATCTTACGTCCAACAGTTTATGCTAGCTCTGCATATCTCTACCTATAAAAGGAAAAATCTTTTTCTCTGATTTAGAGACTTGCAATCTTGAGGTCATAGTAACTGTCTTTTAAAATCAATTATCTAAGATGTGATTTCTTTGGCAGAGTTTATGATTGTTTACTATTGTCATCAGCATCTCTAAAGATTGTTCCAAGAGTTTTTTATCTTTTAATACATTAATGAAGGGTACTAACATATTTTCTAAAGTTGGCACATATTGCATTCTTTTATAAACTGAAAAATATGCTGCTATGTATATCTCATATTTAATTAAAATTTGTACCTATGTGAGATGAAACATTTTAAATTGTTGACACTTAATCGTTTGATCTTTAAATTTGTTAATTTCACATTATTCAGCCTAAAATGTGTATAAGTGAGAAAAGTCCTTATCTTTTGTGTTCACATTCCTGGCTGATGCTGGCTTGTAAACCGAACTGGGAAATTTCCAGTATTCACTGTTCATATGAAATTACTTGTGTATCTGAAAACACAAATTTATTAAAAACTTATTTGTTCTTTTATGCATATGTCAGGAGTATTTTGATATTTTGTTGTTTTTATATATCTCTTAAAGTCTTCTATTTCTTTTTGAGAAATTATAATGCAATGTAGAGATTTCTTAACAAACTCATTTAATTTGCTAAAGTTGTACATTTTTATTCTTATTGCTTGTTTGAAAACTATGTATTTACCTGTTTTTCACTAAATTTTTGATATAGAAATATGAATATCATTTATCAATATGTGGAGCTAATTACTCACAAGACAATAATTTTAGGGGTTTTTTTTATATTACTCGAAATGCCTTTTACAATTCACCATTTGATATCATATTAGGTGGTATTTTATGTTCTGATTGCTATTGTTTTTAACTTTGTTTTTTGAGTTGTTTTTGGTTCATGGCAAAATTAAGGGGAAAATACTGAGATATTCTATCTACTCCTCACTATACACATGCATAGCCTCTCCCATGATCAACATCTCTCACCAGAGTGGGACATTTGTCACAATTGATGAACTTACACTGATACATTGTAATCGCCCAAAGTCCTCAGTTTGCATTAAAGTTCATTCTTGCTGTTACACATTCTATGGGTCTGGACAAATGTATAAGGACATGTATCTATCATTATAGTACCATACAGAGTATTTTCACTGTCCTAAAAATCCTCTGTTCTCTATTCATCCCTCCACCCTACCCCTGGCAACCACTGATTTTTACTGTCTACATAGTTTTGCCTTTTCCAAATGGGCATATAGGTGGAATAATACAGTATGCAGCTTTTTCAGATTGGCTTCTTTCATTTAGTGATATGCATTTAAGGTTCTCATGCCTTTTCATGGCTTGATATCTCCTTTCTTTTTAGATCCAAATAATATTCTATTGTCCAGATGTATTGCAGCTTATTTATCCATTCACCTACTGAAGGACATTTTCATTACTTTCAAGTTTTGGCAATAATTAATAAACCTGCTATGTGGATATAAGTTTTCAGCTCCTTCAAGTAAATAACAAGAAAGATTGCTGGATCATATAGTAAAAGTATGTTTAGTTTTGTAAGAAATTCCCAAACTATATTCCAGAGTGGCCGTACCATTTTGCATACCCCCCATCATTGAATTAGAGTTCCTGTTGCTCCACATCCTCACCAGCAGTTAGTGTTGTTAGCATACTGGATTCTGGGTATTCTAATAAGTCTATAGCAGTATCTCCATGTTGTTGTAATTGGAATTTCCTTGATGACATATGATGTGAAGCATCTTTTCATGTGATTTTTCCCATTCTCTGGTGAAGCAACTGTTAAAATCTTTAGCCCATTTTGTTGTTTCTTTTCTTATTGTTGAGTTTTAAGACTCCTTTGTGTATTTTGAGATAACAGTCCTTTATCAAATGTGTCTTTTGCAATATTTTCTCCCAGTATTTGGCTTGTCTTTCCATTCTTTTGACATTGTGTTTTTCAGAGTGTAAATTTTCAATAATAATAAGGTACAACTTATCAATTATTTCTTTTATGGATCATGCCTTTGGTGTTGTATCTAGACGGTCATCACTGCATACTCAAGATCATCTAGGTTTTCTCCTGTTATTTTCTAGGAGTTTTATAATTTTGCATTTTACATATATATCTGTGATACATTTTGAATAATCTTTGTGAAGGGTGTAAGATCTCTGTCTAGATTCTTTTTTCTTTTTCTTTTTTTTGTATGTGGATATCCAGTTGTTCCAGCTTTTGTGGGAAAGACTATCTTTTTACCATTGTATTGTATTGGCCTTACACCTTTGTCAAAGATCAGATGACTATTTTTATGTGGATCTACTTCTAGATTCTCTATTCTATTCCATTGACCTACATGTCTGTTCTTTTACTGATACCAGTCTTTAGTACTGTAGCTTTATAGTAAGTGTTGAAGTTGGGTAGTGGGTGTTGGTTCTAAGTCTACTCTTCTTCAATATTGTGCAAAATATTCTGGATCTTTTGCACCTCCATATACATTTAGAATGAGTTTGTCGAGATCCACAAAATAAATTGCTAGGATTTGATTGAGACTGCATTGAGTCTATAGATCAAATTGGGAAGAAATGACGTCTAGACAATTTGGAGTCTTCCTATCCATGAAAATAGAATATCTCTCCATTTATTTAGTTCTTTGATTTTGTCCATCAAAGTTTCGTAGTTGTCCTTAAATCAATCTTCCAGTTATAAAATAAATAAGTTATAGGATATAATGCACAGCACAAAAATATAATCAATAATATTATAACTTTCTATGGTAATAGATGGTTATTAGACTTATCATGGTGATCACATCATAAGGTACACATCATAAGAGATAGTATTTGAAAAGGTTATTTTAATAAGAAGAATGCTCTAACCAGAAGTTCTGCAAGCATCTTAAAGATCAGGCATAAAAAAGCTTTTCTTTTATAGGATGGATAAAACAAGACTAGAAAGGACCAGGATCAGGAATTGAGATAAGAAATGTTTTCCTGATGTCTGTTGACACTTGGTAGAGGCCACTCTGCCATCCAATTCTAGGACTGAGGTTAGGTCTACATTCAGGATCCTTTGGGTCCTCATTTACAGATATAAGTTAATATGAAGTAAATATAAATTCTGAAGGCCAATGAGTACATCATGGATCAGGATACATCAAGTTCTTCAAAGAAACAGAATCCATATGATGCAGATATATACACATTTATCTTAAAGAATTGACTCACATGACTACAGAGACTGGCGAGCTCAAAATCTGCATGGCCAGAAGGCTGGAGAACCAGGGAAGAAATGATGTCGCAGTTCAAAGTCGAAAATCATCTGGTAGTTTTCTCTCTTACTTGAGGTAGGTCAGTCTTTTGCTCTGTTCAGCCTTCAATTGTTTATATGAGGCCCTCTCACATTATGGAGGGTAATCTGCTGTACTGAGAACCTGCAATTTCAATGTTAATTTCATCCAAAATCACCCTCAAAGAAACTTTCAGAATATTGTCTGATCATATAGCTAGGGATCATTGCTAGCTATATGATATATAAAGTCTGATATATAAAATTAACTATCAAAATGGATATGAAGACTTTTCTTGCCAGTCTTTCTTCCCTAATTCAGGCTGACTTGCATAGCCATCTGCATGAAATCATCCGAGGGGATTACATATATAGTCAGAATTCCAGACATAAATAGTTCAGCATTCCAATTCATTAAACCTCAAATAATGGACATGAATTTAGCAGTCTCCCAGAGGAGATTCAGATATAGGTGGTCAGGAACCATCCTTTGAGAAACACTGTTAGTGATTTCTTCTGACATGCAAAGTTTAATTAATGCTTTGTGAAGTCATAGAGATTTTAAGCACCTGCAATTGTTCATCACAGTCATGTTAAATAGTCTGAAAATCATATGTTGTGATCTATAATATTCTTTGAATCCATTAGTTTCTTTTACTTTTTTTCATCACTAATTTACTAGGCTCATTATGCTTACATTTTTTTGCCACTCTGACTAATAAGACTTGTTAAATATGAACTCTAAACATCATCCATTTTAGATATTCTTTTAGCTGCCATATTTATTCAGTGTTAAGATTGTCAGTGAATTAGCTGAATGATGATCCAAAAGATTCTAGTAATTTGCTCACTAGAACATGTATGTCTATTTTACAGAATATATGCATAAAATTGCCTACTCAATTCAAAATAAAAAATAGAAGTAAAAATATAATAAAAATATAAATATATTTGCATTGCTTAAAATAATATAAATATTTTATATTAAAACACTTTTAATTAATATAAATTAAATTTACATGAATTTAACAAGGCACTGAGATTTGAATATTCATACAATTAAAAGGTAGTAACTTTTTAATATTAGATTAAAGTATATTATTTACCAACACATGAATGTTTAAGACAAATGACTTATAACATATATAAAAATATAATAACTAATTATTTGGTAAAATTTCCAAACTTTAAAGTTTTCTACGATATATGGTTAGATATAGTATATGTACAGTATATATTAAATAATGGTAATCACATTTTCAGCAGAAATAACATTTTTAATAGTGGATACAGGACAACAGAGGAATGCTTTCAAATTTTGAATAAAAATTATTTGTCAAGTATGAAAACAATGTATTTTCTTGTATCTGTGCATGCAGTCTGATAATACTCCTGTACACTTTTGCAAAGGCATTAATCAAGAATGAATTCCAGAAAAAGGAAACTAATATAGATAAAACATATGACACAGTAATAGTGGCTTATATTAATTATAAAGTAAAATAAAATGACAAGATCATTAATTACAATGAATAGGCGTATTTTATTTAATTTTGAAAATATAGGTATTACACATTGATAAATTGCAAAACATTATAAACTTTCATGCATTAAATAACAGAGTATCAAAATCTCTTATTTGATGCCTTTTCTCAGAGAAAAGAGATTTTAAATAGTAACAATTTCAACTTTCTACCACCAAAATAATACATATCTCCTTATTCTTTAAGTGAAGAAAATGTTCTACTTCCTATTTAAATCGCTTCTCTTGTATGTACTGAATTCATCACTCTGCAATTTGTAGGAAAACATTTACTATTGATTGTTATTTCCCATAAATAATTTCAAAATCACCCTCTCTACCAGATCTTTCACATATTCATTTCAATAGATTATTTTCCATACAATTTTAAGGATTAAGTAAGTCTATAGCAGATAAAACTTCTCTGCCCCAATTTTATCTATAGCTAATACTTGAACTTCTCCTTCATTAGAAAGAAAACTACATATATTAGTTCTATATCCTATCTTTCTCTGAAATCCCTAGTTCAGTTTAATATGGCCTATGATCTTACCATTCGGGTTAAACTGCTTTCTAAAACAATTTTTAACCTTAAAACACATATAAGCAGATTTAAAATAATAAACATTCTTATTTCTTTCTTAGATAAAGTTTCCACCATTTGTTCATAGAGAGATAGATGAAATAGAGATAAAGATAAAAATATTTGGATTTGCAAGTACATCTGTCAATAAGTTGAAAGTATCTCTTTGATATATCAAATGAACATTATGTGCAATTAAATAATCCATTGTACAGAGAATTAGAAAGTCATTAATTTCTAGATGAGTAAAAGTTTATTACATTTATTTGAAGATCTTACATGATTTGTATATCTTATCTTATGTATTTAAATATATTTGAATATCAATTCATTTTATATTTTAAGTATGTTAATATAGTTTTAGGACATATTAGGAAGTTATGTACCTTATTTTATTTCTAATATAGGTTAATTTAGGATTTAAAAAGTAACTACAGTGGAGAAACTTGACAAACACTTCAACAAGTAATAACAGTTAACATTACCAATATGTCATGTGTATGCCATGTAAAGCACAGATATATGGAGCAAGGCACTTAATCAGTTTTATTATTTTTTCAAAAATCTATAATTCCAATATAATAACATAATTAAAAAAAAGACACAGAACTAGATTATGAAGACACATATACCTGGTCCACATTCATCAAAACTGTAAAGACCATGAAAAACAAAAAGAGAAGGAGAAAGCATCACAAGCCAGAAGAGGCTGGGGTGACATGACAACTAAATGTACTCTAGTATCTTAGATGGGATCCAAAAACAAAAAGAAGACATTAATGGAACACCAGACAAAATAAAAAATAAAATCTGGGGCTTAGTTCATAGTAACGTACCTACGTCGTTTCCTTAGTTTTGATCAATATACCATAGTAATGTAAGAGGTCAAACGTGTGGCAAACTTGGTGATGGGTATTCAAAAAAATCTCTGTATTAACTTCATAACATTTTGCATTTCAAAATAAGCAGTTTAATTAAAAAGACTGGCATATACTTCTACGTATATATGTATATGTATTTATTCACTGTGGACCTCACATAAATTTGTTACACCACATTATTATCGTTTACATCTGTTTCCTTCACAAAATAATTTTCTATATTATGTATTAACAGTTTTTGTGTTGTAAATGCTTATATCAATTACCAATTATAGTTTTATTTCTTCTCTTTATTAAATTGATTCTAGAGATGTCCCTGATTTTTGAGCCTACTCTGTAGTTACATCTTTAATAATGTTATTTTGCAGCTTCTCCCATGGTGAGACTTGAGTTTATTTTCTCATTCCAAATTTCTGCAGTGGCCTTATGATATACTTTTGCTGGTAGCATGCGAAAGTGTTGTCGCCTCACTTCCAAATATAATCCTCAAAGAGCTTGGTGTGCTTCTTCTCACTCTCTTGGAAACCCACTGCTGCTGTGTGAAAGGTTTTGGCTAACCTGCTGGATCCTGAGAAACACAATGTCTGATCACTCCTATTAACCCCACAAACAGACAGCCAACTGCCAGATCGGAGGTGTTCCTAGGATAGACAGTCTCCAGCCACACATACAGCTAACCTCTGAAATATAATGAGTCCAACTGAGATCAGCCAAGCCTGACTCCAACAGCAGTACTTGTTCAGATGTCCACAGACTCAAAAATTAATGAATAGTTTTTGTTTGATGCTACTCTGGAATGGGTAACAGAGACTTTTTTTTTTTTCAAGTTGACCCTTGAACAACATGGGTTTGAATTGTGTAGATCCACTTATATGTAGATTTTTAAAATAAATATATTAGGAAAAACTTTAGAGTTTAGTGACAGTTTGCAAAAACTTACAGATGCACTGCATAACCTAGTAATATTGAAAAAAATTAGGAAAAAGTCTGGTATGTCATGAGTGCTTATAACACACATACAAATTATGTGTTAATCAACTGTCAATATCAGTAAGGCTTTCAGCCAACAGTAGGCTATTAGTAGTTAAGCCTTTGAGGAGGTAAAAGTTATATCTGAATTTTTGACTGCGCAAAAGGATTGGCCCTGCTAATCCCCACTCTGTTTGAAGATCAACTGTATATAATTTTTTCTTTATATTTTGTGGAATTTTTTGGAATATTATTGTTAATAAATTAGAGGGACTTATTTTATGTTAGTTTGGCAAATAATTTTTAACTACATAATGTTTCAGATTCATCTTTATTTATTGAAAAAAATCAAAGTTTTCTCCATTAATTTATTAATGTGTTGATTTATATTTAGAGATATTTTGATGATGAACCAAATTTGCATTCTTGAAATATAGAGTTCATTTTGTCTTTTTTTAAAAAATTAACTGTTTTTAATTGATATGTTATTTAAGATAATTTTTATTATAACTTTGTGTGACGTCCTTTAGAAGTGATATACTACATGCCTATAATCAGTTAGATATTATAATAGGAAAACTCTTTGGTTATTTTTTTTTTTAATGAAAACTTTTTATTTTTTCTCCATATTTGTATTTTACCTATTTTACTGATTTTTACTTTTTATTGCTCCTAATGTTTTTTATTATTAATCTAAAAACATTTTTTATCTATGAGCTTTGTGGGACTAATTCTAGTATTTATTTGGCCAATAGCTGGACACTTAAAGAACAAGAACACGTTAGAAGGATATACTCTATCAAGTAAAGTAGGTATAAAAAATATGGTGTAAATATAAATGCAATGGACTACTAGTCAGCCTAAAAAAAGAAAGAACTCCTGTTATTTATAGCAACATATATAGAGCTGGAGGGCATTATGCTCAGAAAAATAAACCAAAGAAAGACAAATACTACGTGGTATCACTTATATGCGGTATCTAAAAAATAAGTCAGCTCATAGATACAGATAGTAGAATGTTGGTTGCCAGTGACTGTGAGGTTGGGAAAATGGGGAGATGTTGGTCAAAGGGTACAAACTTTCAGTTATAAGATATAAAGTCTGAAGGTCTAGTGTATAACATGATGATAATATTACATTGTACCATTGAAATTGGTTAAGAAACTACAACTCAAGTGACCTCAATAAAGATGAAAAAATTGCTCATTTTAGAAAAAAAAAACATTTAGTGAGCTATGTGTATACATACTTCCATTTTATATCTACATATTCTATTTAACATAGACTATTATAAGTTGTAGTTGTCAATCATTTAATAGATCTCTTCCTGAAGAATAAGGAACTTCATACCTAGAAATACAACCAGAAATTTAAGATGCAACCTATGTGCATGAAGTGGAAAAAATAAATGAATTATAATTATAATTCCAATTCTTTACCCTTGAACAATGCATTACTATTCTTTCCGCAGTTTACATATTAGTGAAATTAAACTGGGTTGGATCAGATCAGTGCCTTTGAAACTATATGACATGAAATCACTTCAGGTGTAATTCCAGGAAACTAACCATCTTCATAAATTCCAGGGTCCTGATTCCATGACAATTTTTAACCTGAATATTTATAATTGTATATATCTACTATACTAATTTGTGTAATGAGCTTTCTTTTGAAAAAAGGTTTTGTGTATATTTAAAAAGTTAGAGAACCAGTGTAAAAGTTAGGGTATAAATTACTTCATCTTTTAAACACTGATTCACATTTTTTAAAAAATTACCTCTTATACATTTTTAGTTGTGCTTAGTCTATTATTTTATAATCAATTAAAAAGTGCCTAATATAAAAAATGTGGCAATAAAAGCAATTTTTAAAAGCACAACCACTAAAGGAGTTTGGTAGCAAGTAGTAACTACTTTTCTTTACAGAGACCTAAAATGGTAAGAATTCTCCCTCCTCTCTTCCAAAATATAAGGATGTGATTTATGTGCAGATCACCAGGTGCTCTCTCCCGAGACTTTCCATTTTAAGAGACACACACAAGGTTGTGGGATTAGTTAAAGGCCATTTCCAGAAGTAAATGGCATGTTCAGATGTACAGATCCATAGATCATGTCCTACAGTGACAAGGGACAAGGGACAGAGCATTTGTGGTGATTTTACCAGTGGCAAAGTCCTAAACACAACATCCCAATATTCAGGTCTTAACTTTGTCAGTTTTACTCCGTTTTCCACCTAAGTCCAATTCTCCACACATCCCACAGACTCCAGAAGCTACCAATGAGCATGTCTTAAGATTTCCTTTTTTCCAAAATGAATTGAATCGGTTTCTAATGTTTCAATATAAAAATTATGATTTAGCACATTCTCTATATGTCCTCCTTCTAAAATCTCTATTTGTTAGTTCCTGAAAATATTTAACAAAAGACAACCACAGTGAGAAACTCTTTTTTATCCCTTTGATACTACTTCAATATTCTTTTATATTGATACTAAAATAAAAGAATCATTTCACTATTTTCCAAATGTATTATTTCAATCCATAAAAACTTGAGGAAAAAAACTGCAACATGTATAAACAATCATTAGGGGTCCTTTTTAATGAGTGAGACACAGCTAGTTAGATAAGATTTCATAATAAAAATAGCAAACACTGTTGTGTCTTCAGTTATCAAGTTGTTTATTCTTGCTGTTACTGAGAAGATCCCTGGGGAGATTTCTCTAAAACAAATATGGACTAAGTTTGAGGACATGACTAGTCAATGTGACAGTCTGTAATTGTCTGTAATTAGATATTTGTGTTTTATTGCAATGGTGATGTTAGAAGGACTAAGGCTCTGCTTTAGTGAAACCACTGATGTTTATAAAATAAATGAAACTGAAATCTAGTCATTTAATTAATGTCCTAACTTTTTGAAATCATGTATCAGATAATGACAAGAATTTTATGAAATATTTTAAAAAATCTGTTTATTATCATTCAGTGTCTTCCATGAATGCTCTCATTATGTCAGCCTTTCTCACTGTCAAAACATATTTTTATTTTATAATTTTGTATTTTTATTTTTAGAATTTTTTCATGGTAACATATTGAGAAAATAAAAAAATTGAAAATGTTTTTTAAATTTTTGTGAATATTTTTATATTATTTAAA
>NW_011888808.1:4704484-4724207 GCF_000151845.1 Pteropus vampyrus | reverse complement strand
CAGATCAGTGCCTTTGAAACTATATGACATGAAATCACTTCAGGTGTAATTCCAGGAAACTAACCATCTTCATAAATTCCAGGGTCCTGATTCCATGACAATTTTTAACCTGAATATTTATAATTGTATATATCTACTATACTAATTTGTGTAATGAGCTTTCTTTTGAAAAAAGGTTTTGTGTATATTTAAAAAGTTAGAGAACCAGTGTAAAAGTTAGGGTATAAATTACTTCATCTTTTAAACACTGATTCACATTTTTTAAAAAATTACCTCTTATACATTTTTAGTTGTGCTTAGTCTATTATTTTATAATCAATTAAAAAGTGCCTAATATAAAAAATGTGGCAATAAAAGCAATTTTTAAAAGCACAACCACTAAAGGAGTTTGGTAGCAAGTAGTAACTACTTTTCTTTACAGAGACCTAAAATGGTAAGAATTCTCCCTCCTCTCTTCCAAAATATAAGGATGTGATTTATGTGCAGATCACCAGGTGCTCTCTCCCGAGACTTTCCATTTTAAGAGACACACACAAGGTTGTGGGATTAGTTAAAGGCCATTTCCAGAAGTAAATGGCATGTTCAGATGTACAGATCCATAGATCATGTCCTACAGTGACAAGGGACAAGGGACAGAGCATTTGTGGTGATTTTACCAGTGGCAAAGTCCTAAACACAACATCCCAATATTCAGGTCTTAACTTTGTCAGTTTTACTCCGTTTTCCACCTAAGTCCAATTCTCCACACATCCCACAGACTCCAGAAGCTACCAATGAGCATGTCTTAAGATTTCCTTTTTTCCAAAATGAATTGAATCGGTTTCTAATGTTTCAATATAAAAATTATGATTTAGCACATTCTCTATATGTCCTCCTTCTAAAATCTCTATTTGTTAGTTCCTGAAAATATTTAACAAAAGACAACCACAGTGAGAAACTCTTTTTTATCCCTTTGATACTACTTCAATATTCTTTTATATTGATACTAAAATAAAAGAATCATTTCACTATTTTCCAAATGTATTATTTCAATCCATAAAAACTTGAGGAAAAAAACTGCAACATGTATAAACAATCATTAGGGGTCCTTTTTAATGAGTGAGACACAGCTAGTTAGATAAGATTTCATAATAAAAATAGCAAACACTGTTGTGTCTTCAGTTATCAAGTTGTTTATTCTTGCTGTTACTGAGAAGATCCCTGGGGAGATTTCTCTAAAACAAATATGGACTAAGTTTGAGGACATGACTAGTCAATGTGACAGTCTGTAATTGTCTGTAATTAGATATTTGTGTTTTATTGCAATGGTGATGTTAGAAGGACTAAGGCTCTGCTTTAGTGAAACCACTGATGTTTATAAAATAAATGAAACTGAAATCTAGTCATTTAATTAATGTCCTAACTTTTTGAAATCATGTATCAGATAATGACAAGAATTTTATGAAATATTTTAAAAAATCTGTTTATTATCATTCAGTGTCTTCCATGAATGCTCTCATTATGTCAGCCTTTCTCACTGTCAAAACATATTTTTATTTTATAATTTTGTATTTTTATTTTTAGAATTTTTTCATGGTAACATATTGAGAAAATAAAAAAATTGAAAATGTTTTTTAAATTTTTGTGAATATTTTTATATTATTTAAATGAAGATGAGATCTCTTGTAAATTTTAGAATCTTGGTCCATTTAAACACACCAACTAATTTGAACATATATTTAAGTGTACATAGGAAACAAAACTATATTAAAACAAATTCTTTTGATCAATAAAAACAAAGTGTTTCTACAAATACTTGAAGTATGTTTCATCTACCTATAAAGTACATAAAAATCAATATTTAGAGAGATAAATGCTTGAGCCAAATTAATTTATCTCTCTGGATGATAACCTGGCCTCAACCAGGAACACTGTATATCCTCAGACACCATTTATTAACTTTCATAATATGCTGATGGCATTCCATTTCACAATTATGAACATAAGTTTATTAGATTGCCAGAATGGAGATAAATTAAACTGTACTTGATTATAATCTTTAATTCCAAATTCAAACTTAATTAATGAATGAGCTATATTGACTATTAATTACATCTTGGTTTTAGTATAAAGAAACTGATGATATTTTAACAAAATTCCACTTAAAGGTTTTTATAGGATTTTCTTAAAATCCATAATCAAACACTAATATGTTCAATGAATAGTATAAATTTTCAGTCTTTCAATATAGTCGTCTGTCATTTAACGATGAGGACACATTCTGAGAAATGCATTCTTAGGCAATTTTGTTAGTGTGTAAACATCATAGAGTACATTTGCATAAATCCAGATGGTATAATCTACTACCACCTAAGCTATAGGGTGTAACCTTTTGCTCCTAGGTTACAAATCTGTACAGCATGGTATTGTACTGAATATCATAGGTGATTATAACACAATGGTATTTTCATATCTCAACATATATAAACAAAGAAAAGGTACAGTGAAAATAAAAGATAAAAATGTTATACTGGTAAAGGACACTTATTATGAATGGAGCTTGCAGGATTGGAAGTATCTCTGAGTGAGTCAGTGAGTGAGTGCTGAGTGAATGTCAAGGCCTCGGACATAGCTACCGTCCACTACTGCAGACTTTATGAACTGTCATCTCTTACAATAACGATGTCTTCTGGAATTCCTCCTGAAGGATATGCCTGAGGCTCTTCTTGAGGTGTCAGTCTTTTTCAGAAGGATGTCCATTGTAGTTTGCTTGGTTTGCTTCTTTTTTTCATCATAGATTTGCTTGTAAGTAAATAGTGCATCATGGAAATTCTTCTCTATTAATGAAAACCTTTCAGTGTTGGAGTCCATGTTTTAAAACTATTTAAGGAGCTTGCTGAGGTCTGCAAAAGCTTCTGCTAAACCCTTCACTGCAAATTTTCTTGGGGGTTCTTCTTTTTCTCCTCTTGCATTTTCCTATGTATACCTAAATTCAACATCATAGTATGGTCTAGACCTTTTTTTTTTTTTTTAATTGTGAACAAACTTTTTGCTTTGGCCGTGACTGTCATGGTGCAGAGAGGGACATAATCTGTCTGGTCTTTGATGCAGCTCATTAGAAGTTTCTCCACATCTGATGTACACCCTTCTCAAATTGCTGTCTTCTTGCCTGCAAAGAAGCAGATCCTTTAACAGTTTCTGTTACATCAATGTTCTTCTTCAAGACTCTATGATAGAATGGCATATGCCTGACAGGCGAGTATATCTATTACTGATTTTCTACCTTCATAGACCTTAATCACTTTTATTTTTATTTCCAGCTCAGTCACTTGACATGACCTCTTACTGGCAACATTAGCAGTGGATTTTGTAAACTTTTGATGATCAAAACAACATGAGATCAAATCAAACACAACAGAAATTGATGCATTCAAGAGATACGATAAACGAGATGTATGAGTTTGCTGCAATTATAACGAGGCATACTGTTTTAGAGCAAACATTTTTTATAAGTAGAAAGAATACATTCTAAAATAAAAATAAAAACTATTGTATAGTAAATACATAAACCTGTAACAGTAATTTATTATCATTAAGTATTACGTATTGTACATGTGCTATCCTTTTGAATAAGTGGTAGTGTAGTAGGTTTGTTTACATCAGCATCACCACAAACATGTGAGGTGTGACATTGAGCTATGACATTAAGACAGCTATGACATCACTGGTGAGAGGAATTTTTCACCTTCATTATAATCTCATGGGACCACTATCATATATGCGGTCTGCTGTTGGTACATGGTGGTGTACTTTTTTTTAACCAGGAAAAAAATAAACATGATTACACTGTGTAACTAGTTTTATTGACCAATATGTTCCAGAAAATGTAGCACATAATATAATTTTTTTTTATTGAACCATATATTCTCTATGGATTTAATTGTCTCACAAAAATTTGAAAACTCAAATTTCCCAAGATAAAGAGTGCATGATAACACACACATTAACCCAAAATATCCATCTGTGAGTATTCTGGCTTTGTAATATTTAGGATGTAAAAATAAAATTATTCCATTTAGTTTTATTAAGAAAAGTTATCCAAATGACTTATTCATTTATAAAATTGTATTTCTTTTAAGTATCATGTAATAAAAATGAACAGAAAACTTTGCAAAATGTTTTTTAATATTTTTATTTGAATTATTTGAGAAACAATACTATTGTTTCTTTATGAGTACATTCACAGGTTATCAATGAATAAAATTTGGTTTTGATGTCACTTATATTTTCTTCTTTCACTTCTTTTTCTTAAAATCTTTCAGACACAAGTGTTCTCCTGTAGTATCATGATTGATTGACTTTCTTTAATAGTGTCTTTTTTCCTTCAAGTCTAAAATAGATTTATTGATAATGTAAAAAAGATGTAGTCAGATATGAATTAGAATAAAACGTTTTGCAGAATATGACAAAAACTTATTTTTTCCAAAATATTTTCAAAATATTTTTCCATTTTCTTTTTAATGAGTTTAAACCCTACTAGAGCACATATTTTAATGTTTATTATCTTTAAGTTCCAAATAGAGTAGTTAATCTGATAGCAGTTGCAAATTATTAATTACATACAGGCTGCAGATGACCAATTATAAACATCATTTCTACTGGGACAAATTCACAAACATCCTTTTGTGACATTGTGTAATGTCAGTAGCATAATATTCATGTATAACTGATTAAAACATTTTAGTCATGTAATTTTCTAGTTTATGCGTGAAGAGTTGGTTAGAGGCTTATTTTATCACTTTCATTGGGTTGCTGAATTCCTTTATGCCAAAGTTTTATTATTAAGACACTGGAGAAAGTAATATGTTATTTACTTACGCACCTTGTTGTTAGGTTAGTCAATATCATTCTATTATTTTACAATATTTTATTCCGTGGTTTGTTTCAAATCTGTGTTAATGAGTAATGAGAACTGTTTAGTCAACTGTAACCCTTAATTAAAAACTATATTAAATCCTGAGTAGATAACTGTATGGGTAGGATGTAAGAGGGGAGATATATTTATTATCAAACAATAAAATTTAGTTTAGAATGACTATCTTCTATATAGACATGACTTTAATCTACCTGACGTTTTAGTAAGATCAAATTAACATCCATCATTTAAATGTCTGTAATTATCTATTATCTGTCTTTGAAATTTAACATTTGTTAATCTGCTTCTATGAAAAGGCGCTTTGATAAAGGCGAGCAATAAATGCAACCCTGAAATAGCAGGTTTATAAATGCAAAGTGACAGGGTTTATTAATCACTGCAGTGAAATTAACAGTGCATAGTTAAGATGAAATCATTCCGTTCATGGCCTAGAAGAATATACTATCACAGAGACCTTTAAATGTATTAATGTGGTCTAATATAAATCTGATTTTTAACTTTAAAAATTATTACAAGGTTCAGTAAATTTTACCCTAAGTCAGAAATATATTGGAAATATGTTTCGTTTTTTTTCCCCCCTCCTAACAAATCTAAAAACTGCCTTTAAAGAACTAGCTTCAGAATGAACAGCTCAAAATCAACCATGCTTATCCGGGACAGACACGTGGAACTATGACATTGTGCAATATTCATGAAGATATCAGATTGTGATTAAGAATGGTTATAGATATTGGCTCCCCCAACTCCATGTTTTTAAAACAAATAACCGTAGAGGGAGGCTTGGTTGCAGAAAAAATCACAAGTATAAATTTTATTTTAAACAACATATCATAACAGGTTCGTCAGGGGCTAAGAGCAGAAAAATGATTGTTACTATTTCTTGTATGTCAGTACTCCATAGTCACTGGTTAGAAAATAAGTTTTCAAAGTAACTTTGTGTCGTCTAATATGCATTGAAGTGCATTTCAAACCTTTAAAACTTTGTTAATATCTACGTTTACCAAACCCCTCAAAAAGATCTTCACTGCACCACCGACATTCAGATTTACAATTTATGCTAATTACTTCAAAATAGAGTTCTATGCTCTGTATTTTGTTTTACTTTTTATAAATTGTGTAGAATTTGGGTTCGAATAAACTTTTTTAATGATGTTTATTTCTTCTCAAAACATTAAAATAAAATCCTTCTACCAGAATATTTGCTTCTTAAAGTAATTTTAAGCATTTCCCTTCAACCTGCTCCCCTCCAGTTTTTCACTGCTTTTCCCAAGGCAAAAAATGATCATATGAAAAATAGAAAATAAAGTTAAATTATTTTCAGGAGGTGTCAATACCAGTGGACGGTTTTAACTTTGTAAGCATCATTTGCTCATGTACTTCTAACATATTTATTCCTACGATTAAAAGTTTAAATATTTTTCTATAAAAATAAGTCAGATGATTTCTGAATTATATATATATATATAGTTTCAAAAAGAATCTTAGATTAACAGAAACATTGTAAAGATAGTACAGAGAGTGTACATATACTCTTAACCCAACTTCTCCTAATGTTAGCGTCTTCCATAAACAGGGTACATTTGTAAAAACTAAATATTTTATATTGTTATAATATTAAACTACCAACTTTTTTATATTTTACAATTTTTTTTTCTAAGGACCTTTTAAAATTAATTCTTTGTTGTTCTTCAAGCATCCAAGATACCATGTTACATTTAGTCCCCGTCTTCAGTCGCCTCCAGTTTCTCAGTCTTTCCCTACACTTACAACCTCTACAACTTACAAGACTATGGGTCAGGTATTTTGTAGACTCTCTCTCAGTTCATTGTTGCATTATGGTTTTCTTAGTCATAATTGGACGAAGGTTATGGATTTTGGAAGAATACCACAGATACGAAGTGCCTCATCACACCGTAAAACGACGACTCATTACTGGCGATGTTATTGATCAGTTGCTTAAGAATGGAGTTGCCAGGTTTCTACACAGTAAAATTATCCTTTTTTTTCTGCTTTCCATACTTTATTCATAAGAAGTATGAAAAGTATGACTTACTAAGGTCAAGTCACACTTAAGGATAGAGAAATTAAGCTCCACCTCCAAGAAGAAAGAGTATCAAAAATTCAGTGGACACTTACTAAAAACAATTCAGTAATTAATAAATACTTAGGAGATGTAATTTGAAACTGCACAGCTATCCTCTTCTTCCTCAGTATTTATCAGTGGATCTTATCTACCACAATTATTACTAAGGTGTCATAAAGATTATTTATTTTTTCCCTTATTCCAAACTTTTATTTTGGATTTTTTCTATAGGAAAAGTTTGTTTCTTTTTTCATCATTTTAAAAGAAAGTATTTAATTATTTATTTATATCAGCGTGGATTTGCAACTATGTTATTCTTCCAGTTACAACCTAATAGTATAATTACTTATTCTGTTGTTTATATTTTTCCAGCTTTGGCCATTGGGAATCAGATTGGCTCTTATGTCTTTTTGACAAACTTCAGTCACTTCCTTTCACTACCATGTGCTCTTGGTTTATTTTGAAATTTCTGCTCCACACCAGATTAGCCATTTCTCAAAGAGTCTTGAATCTTTTATTGGAGAATAATGATAATCGGAGAAAAGAAGTTCTAGGTGCTGAGTGTGTTCATTGCAATTGAGAGATTGCTGGTTCTAGTTCGCAGCAGACTGAGTTATAAATGCATGTATAAATACTAGCAGACATACACACTCATTTCTATATTTATTTCAGTATTTATATATCTGTATATGTTAAAATAAACAAGAATTCCTAATGACACCTCCCACTAGAATCCTATCCATGGAATTCATGGTAGTCTTCTCCTCTTGCTTATTTGTAACCTCTTTTCCTGACATTAAGAAACATGACTACCATTATCTTCAATTCATTAACACTAGTATACATATAATTTAAAACTGCGAATCCAGATCCTTACAAGAAGTATAAATTGTCAACTAAGTCACAGTATTCCTTCTTCCTTCCTTTCCTTCCTTCCCTCCTTCCCTACTTCCCTCCTCTCTTCATTTCTCTCACCCTCCTTCCCTCTCTTTCTCTTTTTCTTTTCTTTCTTTTGCCTTACAGAGTTGGGACAGAGGGCTGTTCTCTAATGTTCATGACCTGAGTCTTGGGAATGGCCTTCACCAGTACTCCTGCCCTCCTCCTTGTGTAATTCTGGGCCTAGTACATGTTTTTTCCCCATCACAGAAGTAGAACTTATCCCCCTGGTGCCATCTTCCAGCTACAACATCAAGTGGTATTTGGATCATCTTTCACCTGAAGATCAAGGCTTTTGTCTCTGAGAGGAGATAGGGAGATAAGGTGAGCTTTGATGGTGACCTCAATCCTCCTCCCCTAGTTACAGTAATTTCCACCAGAGCCCAACAGCTACAAGCATTAATGATGTCCCCCTGAAAATTCAGCTGAGCTGTTTGGGCAAAGTTTCAGGAGTGTTAGCCCCTGACAATTAAACCTATTACGATATCTTGTTTAAAATAAAATTTACACTTGTGATTTTTTTCTGCAACCAAGCCTCCTCCTAAGATTATTTTAAAAACATGAAGTGGGGAAGCCAATATCTATAACTATCCTTAATCAAAATCTAATATCTTCATGAACATTTCACAGTGTCATAGTTCCACTTGTTTGTCCCTGATAAGTTGATTTTGAGCTGTTCATTCTGAGGTTAGTTCTTCAAAGGCAGTTTTTAGATTTGTCAGTGGAAGAAAAAAAACATTTCAAATATATTTCTGACTTAGGGTGAAATTTATGGAACCTCATAATAATTTTTAAAGTTTAAAATTGGATTTATATTAGACCACATTAATACATTTAAAGGTCTCTGTGATAGTATATTCTTCTAGGCCATGAATAGAATGATTTCATGTAACATCGGTTCTTGGATGGGCTCAAAACATTTTAAACCTATAGTTTTCCAGCTTATTTTCCTAGCTGTAAAGGCAGAAAAGATGGTCTTTCCAGCTCTCCACATCTCGGAGCTGAAACTAGAGGTACAATAGTTTATTCTTTTAATTCCAACATTTAAATATACTAAGTTGAAACTATTGTCTCTTTATCATACATGAGGAATACATAGTATGAGTGCTTAGATATATTTGTCAAATTAATTTATTTATATATCAGAACATCAATTGTAATGCACTTATATTTAAAAAAAGAAAAAAAAAACCCTAATAGTGCATACTTAAGTGCTTTCTTAAGCATCATATGTCTAATTTATAACTACAGCTTCATATTTCCAAGTATCAGATTTTTTCCTCTATATCATCCACTTATATTAATAATTCAATTTCTTTCAAAATATGTTTCTATATCTTATTTATTATTTTGAGGCTTGCTTTCATTTAAAAAAAGAGTTAGAACAGAACACTGAGTTAGCAGTAAACATAGTGGGTATAATAAAAATATGTCATTTAATATAAAAAACACTTTTTAGTCTTTTGATCCTTAAGGCATTCTGACATTTTTACACCTAGTTGCAAGCCAAATTGTTTCTGATTTCTTCTGAGTTTCCTTTTCAAATTATGGATTAAAATTATTCAGCATGTCAACCATTTTTAATCATCTAAATCCTAAAGCCATTTAAAAATAATTGGCTTTGCTATTTTTTCACTATACATATGTATTTGCATATTTTTATAAATGTTTTGTAAAAATAGTCAAACAATTTTCTTTCTATCTTTATTAGCTACAAAAAAGATGCAAAACAAAAAATAAAATTCATAAAGGTAGACATGCAGAAAAGCAATGTGTTTGTATTAGTTGTCTGTACATGACTCAAGCTAAGAAGCATGTGATTCATTTATGAATTTAATATCTGGTTTTCTATGTAACATAAGCGTAATATTTTAATAAAGCCTCTAGTGATCTAAATGTATAATATGCTAATATGTTTAAGATATCTTTGTATAATTAATGTAAAGTTTCAGCTTTTAAATTTTTAAATAGTGTTAAAGAAACATTTAGTGCCATTGTTACAAGGTGTGCATGATAGAGAATGTTTTATTATTATTTATTTGCTTTTTTTCCCTGATAACTTCCAGAAATCTATGCAAAGTTGTATAAATTGCTTTCCAAACAATATAGAATTAACGGCTCCAGGATTTAGTAACTATGCTAGTCATTGAGAAAAATTAAAGGACATCATGGAGTTTTTTGAGAAAAAAATTTAAAAAATCAATAGTTATCGTGACAAAAAAAGAATCTATTAAGGGGATAATATTTAAAAATCACAAATAATTCCTAAAATGAAAGAATGAATAAAATGTTATAATTATAAATGATAGAAAGAGTACATACATTGAAGTGAAATAGAAATGTGCTAGTTTTATTACCTCAGAATATTTGAAACTGTCTGAGATACATTTTTTTTTTAATGCCTGACATATTGGATTATTGTGAGGCTTAAATTACATGAAGTCATGGTCATATATGAAGTATCAGTCAAATTTAGGGGATTCTTTTTGTACAATATTATTTAATCTCATAACAACCATATGATGGAAATATCATTATGTCCATTTTATAAAAAGTGATTAAAATTGCATTATGTACTTTTTCTGTCACTGAGACTATGCTGAATACTGAACAAAAGAAATATGATCATAATATAATGGGTCATGTCTCATATGAAAAAATGTCCCATTATATGAAAAAACAGCATTTAAAATTTTACAATGTTAATTATTTCATTATAATTATGTCAATTATCTATAGAGAAGTAAAAGTAAAAGCATCTATAGGAAACTTAATCTAGTCTAGTCTGCTCAGAAAGACTTTTTCATTCCACCTGTGTGATAAATAAATTGGAGTTAGACCATAGCAAGAAAATTGATAGCAGTAATAACCATACGTGAATTTTTAGACAAGTGTATGAGCTGAATTTTTTTTGAGAACTGAAATTTTACCTGTTGGCTTGGATTTTGGTAAGCAATGGGATAAAAAAATCTCAGGATGAGTTTGGAGAGTTAGTAAGAGGCCAGTTCACGTTAAGTCAATATGGGATTATAGGCCTTTATTAAAGGCAACAAGAAACAATGGAAGGATCCTCAGCAGGAAAACGATATCAGAATTGAACTGTAAATGTTATTTTGTACTGAATTCTGGAACAGGAGTGTGTGATGGTTGAGAAAGCAGCAGTCATGGCTCTGAACACTCAATGACCATTGCCCATAAAATCTCAGTGTGGACAACTGCCTCTAGTGGTATCTTTTTATGTAGCGATTACCTCAGACAAGAAAAAAGAGGCAACTTCAGGCTTTATTTATAACCACTGAAACCACATTAGCTGAGAAAGGACCAGGCACGTTCAGTGCCTGAAGCAACTTCAGTTCTGTGGGCTGTGTTCATTCTACGTTATCTGTACAGCAAACCTTCCCTCCATGATCTCAGGCCCTATTTTTGGCAATAAGGCCCCTCAAGGTGCACAGCAGTTTTTCCTTCTCCCTTTCTTGTTGAAAATAGTCTTTTTCTCCATAAGACTCCTGAAAAAGTTCTTAAGCTTTAAGTTCTTATTTACTATGATATTCAATAAATTTTATTTTTCCAACACATAGACCGTAGGAAATGCATCTTATTTTTAACAGTATACACACCGTATACAAAATATTTTCAAATGTGGTTGACGACAGAGAGAAATTCTTACTGGGTACATTTTCCATAGGTATTATGTTTTCACCAACATTTCCTTTCTTAACAAAATGTATTCTTCTATTAGCTACATTTATTTTTTTTTTTTTTTAGGACTATAAGTGACTTAGGAAATGAGAAATAAGTAGCTTTTAGACTTCCCAGCTGATAATGGTCTATTATTTTGAAAACTCTTTTTTATGTATCATCTCCTAATGTTTAGAAAAATATGATGTTTGAGAAGGCACCTGTAAAAATATACATTTTCCTGATATATTAAAGGATGGTTATTTTCCAGGCATAGAAAAGATAATGTATGAGAACACTAATGTAAAAAAAAGTCGAGTTAATAAATGTTAATTATTCAAATCTATGAAGAAGCAATACAATCAAGACTTGTGTTAAACATAGGAAGATGGATTAATATCACAGAATTGCAATTAATTATACTAAAGGGTAGAAAACTCTAAAACAGTTTTCTTTATTTCTTTTCTTATCAATCAGCCAACCACAAATATGTATGAATTAACAAGTTCTATTTATACATACTGGCCTTTCTTTATCCTGCACATTGATTACTTTGAGAAACTTTCCAGACATCTGGATTTTTATTGCTCTGGAAAGAACAATAAAGAATGAAAAATAGTTTTTGATTTTGAAACATTAAAGGCATTGAATACAGAGTTCCTAAGACTATTTAAACCTACCCAGTTTTTATGAGTGCCAGGTAAAGTTCTTTCTGTATGGTATTCTTGCAAGAAACTTGAAGGAAAAAGAGCAACAAATATGAATGCAAAGCAACCTGACTTTGATGACAATGAAATTTGTAATACCTAATGGCATGCAATGAAGAGGGAATTTCAAATTCAGTGAAGAGGAGTCAGGGTAAGGGGAAACAATCAGAGAGTCTGTAGTTACAAATCTCAGACTAATTTGGCACAATGCATTTCTTGAAATATAAGCTTCAATGCAAGGGGGAAAAAAAACTAAAAATTCTTTGTTAGGACAACATGGACTGTGCTGACAGTAGGAGCTACATTGAATTCTGTCATTAAAGAATAGCAAAAGAATAATAGCTAAGAAAGAAAGCATGTAAATACATTACTTTTACAGGGTGCATTGGGTCATTTTATCTGGGTTCTTTACATAATTGTGATTATTAATATACATAGGTTTACTTCTAGCTTATTATTTATTTGTAGCACTTTTTCCTTTTTCACTTTTTTCTCCTGTCTGCCTTCTATTTACAGTTTTCTACATTTTTGTGTGTAAATTTGTTCTTTTAATGATATCTTTATAAATTGAGAACTTTCAAGTTAATATCTGCTCTAAAAAATATTAAGAAATAGAGTATTTTAACTTAAATTTTATTCACCCTCATTGGCCATAAAATTGCTGCCTAAAACTTGGTCTCTTTGGTTGTTGTTGTCGTCGTCTTATTATGTCTCCAATATAGATTTATGTTATTTGGTTATTTATTTAATAAATACCTATGTCTTTAACATTTATTTTCTCAATAATTTTCATTCTCATTCCTTCTTTCAATTTCTTTCTCTCTTAAACCTATCCTTGCTAACTCTCTCAATGAGGAACAGTTAATAACAAATTTTCTGTTTGTCTTCATTTTTCTTTCTTACTATTCGAGATATTTGAGCTAGATACAAAACTGCAATATAACTCTTATTTTATCTGTCTTTTAAAGATGCAATTCTAATGGCTTTGTCTTCTTGTTATTAATAAAAGTCTTTTCTACTCTATTTATTTTTGCCTTTTGTAGGTAATTTGTCCTTTTTCATTGGTTACTTTTAAAATCTCAAAATCTATGTGTCTCTAACAATTTCTATTTTCATTACATACTTGTATGATTTTATTTTTATAGTTTTTTTCATTGTTCACTTTCAATGAGGACATTTATCTATTCCAGAAAATTTTGATTATCTAATTAAATATTGTTTCTTCCCATTATTCCTACTTTCTTGTTCTGAATTTCCTAAACAATCTATATTGGGCTTTCTTATTTTATCATCATATCTTTTTCTCCTTTTTAAAAATTTCTATTTATATCTGTCTGTTGTATTCTTAGTATTTTTCTGCAAATATATTTCAAATGACAATTCCAACTGTGTCTAATCAGCTCTTTAATTATCCATTAAATTTTATTTTTAAGTAAATTATTTGGTTATATCTATCTTATTGGTTTACTATTTAATATTTAAGTAATATCCGCTTACCTATTTTAAATTACTTATATCGGATAGTTGTAAAATTTCAAATCATATCTTGTACCATTGATTCTATGTATTTTAAAACTATTTTTTTGTCTGTATTTGTGTGTGTAATTAATTTTATAGCAGATTACTTTCCATTTTTATTAAATATGGTACACAATGAATTCTGTATTAAAATATATTTAAAACAATTTTTAGAAATATATTTTCTTTCTTCTTTCTTCTTTCTTTCTCTTTTGTCCCACTACTGTGTTTCATTGGGGTTTTACCAGCCTGGAATTAGTTTGTAAATTATTTACTCAGCTTGGGAATTTTTTAACTTTATGTTTAATATACATTTGAACTCAACACCAATATGTGACATACGTTTTGGTTGTCTGTGTGTGTGTGTGTGTGTGTGTGCGTGTTTCACCTTTTGTTGCATGATGTGACTGAATTACTTTAGCTTTTAATGATCTATTATATTGTTCATTCATTCAGTTACCAATGTTTAGTTCCTTTATCAATTAGTACAAAGCTTCCAGAGCCTTGGTTTCCTGCAGTGGTCTTAATTATGAATGTTGAATTTGTTCAGGGCTGACCATAATTCTCTTGACTTCCTATCTGTCTCGAATTCCAGCCTTTGTTTGTTAACGTGGAATCCAAATTATCACACCACATTGGATCATGGCCTTTTGTCTGGATTTAATTATCATCTCTACCAAATCAGTTCTGCAATGCTTTTAATGACTACTTTAGTAATAGGCGAGCTGGTATACTCATAATTTTTACATGTTTGTAATGAGCATCTATTTTGATCAGGCTCTACCATTTCCCAAATTGGAAGAGACTGTTATATTTCTTTGCTAACCATGTAAATATTTTTTAAAAAATAAATCTAAAACAATGTTGAATTAAACTTTGCAATACTGTGAGTAGGCCTTGCCATATACAATACTTCTTTTGTCGTTTATGTTTACAATTATGAACTTAATTAGAAATTTGTTTCTTTGTTAAAAAGTGTCTAATATTTTCCACACAGGTTGGTTAACAGGCTTACCCATAGTTAGTTTTAGCTGTGTCTAAACTTAGAATTTGAACAATATGTTTAAATAATAAAAATTTAATGATTACTAAACTATTTCTCAGGACTGTAAGAGTTTGGTCAAACTTTAAGAAGTTATCATATATAAATGCTACACTAAATTCTGTATATATGTCTCCTTAAATTTTTTTCAAATATAGATTTTGAAACATTATCTACAGAAATTTGATTTATATTTTAAAATTTTCAGGTGGGCAAAACTATAATTACAATTATAGAAAACCCAGGCAGAAAAGTATTTATTATGGAAGTGGTGACAATCTTAATAAATTTGCATTTCTTAAACAAAATTTAAGAAAATTTTCCATTTATATATTTATTATCAATCTAGAAAGCACATAGAAAAATATCATGTGAAAACTTGCAATTTGCAAGGGGTATTGTAAGCACAGGGATTTGGGAGAGTACAACGTTTATCTTGAAATTTTCTTGGCATAAAAGATACTAAAGCCATTTTGTTCTTTTCAACACTATTACTCCATTTCTACTCATAGCACAGCACATTAGCTTGTCAGGAAAAATCATCACCTAGCAGATCTAAATATGTTTATAACATTTTTATGAGTTCCCTCTAATGGATGCATGTCATCAAGAAAAACCATTTTGATATAATTTTTATGCAGTGCAATAATGTTTCATAGTCTATATGAGATTTTGCATTTACAAGGGTTAGAGAAATTTACATATAAAGTAGGGTAGTCCAAAAAGTGCCACATCATTAAGTTAAAGCATAGCATAACATACCCATTAGTTTAAGATTCTGTTGCATTTCTTTAGTTAAGCAATTTCTGCTTGCTATCATATTTCCGCAGATAAGCACAGGAAAACAAGAAGCCATTTAACTGATTATTTGAGATAAATTGGTTTGTTTTTTTAAGGTATTGTTTTGTTTTCCCTAATGTTCCTACAGCTTTTATTGGCTATCCCTAAAAGCTTCTGTGCTCTCAGTGCTTTCATAGTATGCCACTAATGGGAACAGCACCTTGTCAGAACATATGGCAGGCTGGGAAAGATACATATCCTTCATTCAATGAGTCATAACCTTGAATGTTCACTAGAGAATTTTATGATCTTTTACTTTATCCAGAATGCAATTATATTCATATGAGAAATGACCCAGGTATGACATTGGACTCAGTCTTCTTATTGTTTCAGCCCAATAATAAACTTGGATAACAGGGAATCCACTTGTTTTTTCCCCATTACTTCCAAAATATCTGCACCTCAAAATAACAAGTTAGAATAATTTACTCAAATATGTTTCTCATGCCACAGCTCCTTTTAGAGCACACAGGGACCCTAAAGGAATTGTCCATGACGTTTGTATTAAATAATATGAAGCCAAATATTCTCAGTTTGGTCTCTGGAGTGTCACATTCCCTCCTCCTGAGAGCAATCCAATTGCTTTTATGTCTCATGATCTCTCTAAATGGACAAGTCACTGAAGAAAATGTCATTCTGTGTAGATGTGCTCCTCAGTTTTCTTGGTTTACTTTAAAGTTTTACTTTCCTAAATATTGTCATATGTGTTTTAAATGGTCATATCTTTTGCCTAGTGATTTTATACAGTGTTTTCCTGATTACTAATGGGTCACATCTTATTTCTTTCCTCTTGTTCATCACCTCCTATTCCTCATCCTTCTTCTCTTCCTCCTGCTTTTTTAACTCTTTTTTTCCATCCTCATCCCACAGAGCATTTATTTCATAGAACATCTAAAAGGCCATGTGTGCCCTACATTTTATTTACAAATAATGTTTAGATGTAATTAGGTCCTCAATGTGTGTCTTCTATTTAAAAGGCTAGAAAGAGGAATTAGGGGGGTTGTTTTCTAAACTATATAAATGTCTAATCAATGTACTGTATACTTGAAATGAATAATAAAAAAAAAGAAAGAAGGTTAGATAGTGAGGGTAGGCTCAGAACCACTTACATACATACTCAGGATCCCTGAATGACTTATTTACTCTAATTGTATCAATTTATAATGCATTTGTTTATGTGTTACAGAAAGACTGATTAAGAATGCTTAAACTACAAAAAGGTCTTTCTTTTTAAATATCAATAATGAGTACTTTTTCTTCAATATCCTTTAGCACGTGGCATTTTTTCTCATACTTGGATACTGCAGCTCTACTGCATCTATTTTTGAGGCAAAGAGAATTGGGGAGAAGAATTTAAGAGGGTAAAGCTCAAAGTGGCACTTGTGTTAGGAAAGCAAACATATTTTTCAGAAATCTCTGACAGAAGTTGGCTCATTGCTCTATTGCGAAGGACTATGCCATCAGATCACTGTGGGTGTAAGGGATGAGGCAAGGCACTAGAACATGACTCTCTAGAATATATTTAGTGACTGCTGTTGCAAATGAATGGATTGGCAAGTACTACTAAGGGCCATTGAACTGGCTTCTTCATAGAGCATATGAATCACAGCAGGAACATGATTTAATAAATGAAATTAAAGCTCAATATGTCATTTTAAAAGCAGGCTAGACACAATATGAGACAAGATTATTTTATTAGGTGCATAGAAATAGAGGGAAAGAACATATCGTGCAGAAGAAAAGGAGCAAGAAACATGTGAGAAGCAGAAAAGATTTTAAAATACATTTAATTTTAGTAAATTATTTTTAAAATGCACTAGCTAAAAGTTTTTCAAAACTTATGATGCACATTTACCTTTAGATTCCTGAAATGCTATAAGAATTTATCAATAAGAATTGACAAAAAGAAAAATCACAGTTAGGCACATCATTATAAAGCTGCTGAAATTCAAAGAAATGAAGAAAAATACTTTAAGAACAGTTTTTTTTTTAATTGACACAGAAAATGTGAGGATCAACAGATATAAAATATATTACGCAAACACCAGCCAAAATAAATCTTTGTGTATGTACAGAGTAGGCTTTAGGTTAAGACAATACTAGTGCTAAAGAAGGCTGAAGCGTATTTATATTTAATTTTGTAATATAAAGTAGAACGATGCCAAATATATGGTAGATGTTCAATATTTGCTATATCTATGTCTGAGTGTAGTGCAAAACTAAAGTAAAACTCACCCATCTTTGTGGGCCTACTCAGTTAATTTTGTTCAAAATGGAACCAGTAACATATTTGCAAGGAGAATTCTCACTTCTACTTCTAAATGTAATCTAAAGTAACCCACCGCACCAAGGACACAAATATACACTTACATATATACTGAAATAGTATTTATAATTGCCCCCGAATCAAAACTGTAGAAAGAATATTAATACCAAGTTATATTAGTTGAATTAAATAAATTGTGTAGTTTTAATATAGCCATACACTGGAGAACTACAAAGAAATAAAGAAAATTGTGTCATGTAAATCTATATACGCTGATGTTAAAAATGAAAATGTATATTAGATAAAGCAAAACTGCAGAGAAATATTCAGAATGTAATCTTGCTTATCTAAAACACATTTGCAATTTTGCATGTATGGTCTGCATCTATGTATAATGTATACATGTATATGGAAGGTTTCATTAAATATGTTGCAGTTCCCTCTGAGGAGTTGGACTGGGAAACTGCTTGGGAGTGGTGAAGAGAAAATATTTTTCTCTTTTTTTCCCTTCGAAGCTTTGTGTAATTTGTGTGTGTGTGTGTGTGTGTGTGTGTGTGTGTGTGAGTGTGTGTGTGTGGGGGGGTTGATGTGCATTTTTACTTTCATAGAAAAATAGAAATGTGTTTGTTTTTAAAGTATCACCAGAACACACACACACACATGCATGCGTGCACACACACAAACGATAAAAAGGTGTTCCACAACATTTAACTTACCGGGATTAATATAATTTCAGTATTTCAATGAATTGGTTTATCCATTTTGGATAGAATGCTACACAAAGCATATGTCACTATTTCCTAAAGCATTATGAAATTAGCACTGTATCTTGCCAGAAAATGCCAGATGGCCATGAGGTACCAATTGCTCATGTTGAGTATCGTGCCACATTTCAAGCTTGGAATAAGGTTGAAATATGGTGAAAAATATCACAAATGCCTCGGAACAGATTGTTAGAAGACATTGAACACTGTGAATTTCCAGGCATCTCCACTATCCACATTACACTGGATGTTAAAAAATGAAATTAAAATAAAATAAAATAAAATAAAATAAAAGCAATTCTATGTCTTAGAAGGAGTAAGCCTCATTTTACATTTATTCTATAGCATCCATGAATTCAAGGAATTGTTCCTTAGAAGACATTCAGACTGTTATAACCCTTTCGTTGGCGATTAAGAGATCGGCACCAGTCTTCCTCAGGAAACCTTATTTATCAGATCAATTTGGATTTCAGTTCTCCTTAGAAGAACCGCCCCAACTTAAATAAATAAAAATTAATAATGCATATTTATTTTTAAATGTTCAACTTCCTACTTTCATATAAAATAAACAGATCATATATTTATAACGATTTAAATATAAAAGCTATTTATTGATTCAAATACATAAAAATGTAGAAGAAAGAATTTTCCTTAACAACCACCTGCCAATTCTTAAATATCTAGTCCAAGGGATACCTCAAGATGGTATTAAACCAGGATTTGATTCTTGCCAATCTACATTCCAATGGTGTTCTAAAACTGGTGAGCCACAGGAGTGCGAATCAGGTTGCGAATCAGGTTGCAAATCATCAGCTGAAAAACCAAATGCAAGCTGCCCAAGGCAACATTCTACCACTTACTGCTGCTCCTCATCTTATGTCCAGGCTTCCTTTTCTTAGGAGACTTTGCTTTCCACGCCCTATACGTCAAAACTATACCAGTGATGTTTTCTTGCATGTTCCTTAGGCTTTTAT
>NW_011888808.1:4688795-4703548 GCF_000151845.1 Pteropus vampyrus | reverse complement strand
TTTGGTTTTTGTTATTGAGTTGTATGAGCTCCCTGTATATTTTGAATATTAACCCCTTACTGAATAGGCAGTTTGCAAATATTTTCTTCCATTTGATAGGATACCTTTTCACTCTGTTGATTGTTTCCTTTGCTGTATAAAAGCTTTTTAGTTTGATGCAATCCCACTTGTTTATTTTTGCTTTTGATATCTGTATTTTTAACCAAAAAAATCATTGACTAGACTAACATCGAGAAGTTTTTAACTCATGTTTTCTTCTAGTAGTTTTACTATTACAGGTTTTATGTTTAAGTCTTTGATCCATTTTGAGTTGGTTTTGCATATGGTGTGAAATAAGGATCCAGTTTCATTCTTCCACTTGTGGATATCTAATTTTCCCAACATCATTTATTGAATAGGCTATCCACTCCCCATTGCATGTTCTTGCCACACAGTGCTGAAAATCAGTTTACCATACACATGTGTTTTTATTGCTGAGTTCTCTTTTCCGGTCCATTGTTCTATATGTCTGCTTTTATGCAAGTACCATACTATTTTGATTCCTTTAGCTTTGTAATATATTTTAAATTTGGAAAGTGTAATGTTTCCAGCTTTGTTCATCTTGCTGAAGATTTCTCTGACTTTGCAGGGTCTTTTGTGGCTTAATGTGAATTTTATGTTTGTCTTTTCTATTCTTTTAACGATCCCATTGAGATTTTGATAGTTATTGCATTATATCTATAGATCACTTTGGGTAATATAGACATTTTGACAATATTAACTCTTCCATGAAAATGACATATTTTTTCATTTATCTATGGCTTCTTTAATTTCCTTTATCACTGTTTTATAATTTTCAGTGAACAAGTCTTCCAACTTTGGTCAAATTTATTTCTCTTTTATTCTTTCCAGTGGTATTTCAAATATAAATGTTCTCTTAAATTCATTTTCAGATAGTTGTTTGCATATAGAAACGTGAGTTATTTTTGTAAGTTGATTTTGTATCCTGTACTTTTACTAAATTCACATATTCCTTCTAGCCATTATTTTGTTGAGTCTTTAAGCATTTCTCTATATATGATCATGTCATTTGCAAACAGGGGTAATTTTACTTATTCCTTTCCAATTTGAATTCCTTTTATTTCTTTTTCTTTCTAATTACTCTGTCTAGGATTTCCAGTACTAGGTTAAACAGAAAGGCAAGAGTAAAGATCCTTGATTTGTGTTGGATGTTAGGGAAAAAAACTTTCACTTGTTCTGTGCTGATTATTGTGTTAGGGGTAGGCTCTTCATAAACAGTCTTATTGTGTTGACATATCTTCCTTCTATACCTATTTTGTTAACAGGTTGGTTTTTTTTTAATCATGAATGAATGCTGAATTTTGTTAAATGCTTTTTCTGCATCTACTAAGATGATCCTGTGAGTTTTTACTCTTTTATTCTGTTAATGTGGTGTATGTGTTGCATCATTTCTTAAGAGCACTCCAGTATTCTTCCAAACATTTTCTTTCAATCTTGACAACTCTTACTAAAGTGTTAATGCTGGTGGTGATATTATGAAATATAAATTAAACAACAATTTAGTCAACGTAAGTGAAATCATTGATGCACATATATCAATTGAAGTGATGATATAGCAATAGCTCTAAGCTATTTTAAACATGTTCAGGCAATGTCAGCAAGAATGGCTGCAACCTGGCTAGAAGTGGTCATTAAATTTAGCTTTGTTTAGGAAGTATTACATTGTACAAAAAAAAAAAATCCTAAAAGTTGATAAAATAGAAAACATAAAATATTAAATGAGTCACCTCTACGCACACCAAATATACACATATTTTTAGCTTAATACTGACTAGATCCATTTGGCATCTTATATCACTTTTAAGAAGATAGCTCTCAAATTGTAAAGAAGGAAACACTGAAGCCATGATTTGCTTTTCTTCTCACTCTCTCTCTCTCACCTCTCAAAATAAAATAAATAAACAAAAAGGCCATGTTGCAATAGATACTGTAGTGTTCTTCCCAGATGCCCCAACAAAACGGAGAGCCCACTTCACCGGCTTCTGGGAACGTCGATGGATGCCCATTTTAATCTAAGTCCCTCCTATGAACTATCTTCAGGCTCCTCACTAGAGCAGCCTGCAGCCCATAACTGTGTGAGCACATTTACTTTATCGCAAAACGTAAAGCATGATTTATCTTCTCTCATTCACACTGGATAAATTTTAAAACTGATAATAGTCAAGAACAAAATAACTCTTGAAATAATGGAGGTAGAAATTCATATAAAAGCCAGAAGCCAAACTTGAATTCAATTATTTTGCTGGGGGAGCAATAAAAATACCCATTTTAGAAATGGCATATACAGAAGAACAGATGTTTTGATAATAGTTATCAAACAGACTTCATGTTTATAGTACACAAAAGTATTAGCTGCTACTGCATTAAAGAATAAAAAGACAAAATATGTCATAGCACTTAAATAAAAATAAATACAGACACATTTATTGTCCCTTAAACTTAGAAACCATGTTTCATGCTGCCTGGTTAAATAGATCATGAACTCAGATCTGGAACCTGTTAGCAGAACCTGTTCACCTCCATACCAAAGAACTATGAGAATTTGTAAAGATTAACTATAGGACATTTTCCACTCATAGACTGAGGTAATGCACAATTCAACATAAATGTATCACATTTACTAAAGCTTGCTTTGTTTCTAACAAAAATATAAAGATAATTTTAGCAACATATTATAAATCACATCATTTCCTGCCTCCTGCTCACAATTAATTGCCATTAGCATTATTTTTCCAAGGAGGATTGGAAAGTGCATGTATATTTCAAAGGTCCAATTGAAATTTATCTATAATTTTTTACAGGGAAACATAGTGCCCCGCATCACTGAAAGTAATTTTAACCTATTTACATTTTACTCTTTATGGCATGAAGCCACACTTTGTGTAGTTCTCTAAATAGCTCACATATTTAACAGTATTTATAGCTTTATCTCCCCAATTTCCCCAATACAGTTTCACCTATGAGCTTTTGGGAAATTAGTATAAAACTAAATTTAAACTAAGTTTATTAATGAGGTAAGTGATTAGCCTCAGGGGTTGATTGACAATGAATGTTTTGGTAATGCTCCAGATTTGTCTGTACTTTGAATGAAGTATAATAAAACTCCTTCAGTTCATTACTGTTGCATAAAACCACCCAACACCCTGTGGCTTGTAAAAACCTTCATCTATTGTTTCTAATGCAGCTGCTTGTCACTGAGGGTTTGCTGTTCTAGGCAGGTCTTGGCTGAGGCAGTTCAGTTCTGGTGGCTCTATGGCCCATTACTCTTCTCCTCCTGGGTTCCTGATCTTTCATGGTGATCTCGAATGTGCAAGCAAGTTAGTGGAAACACTTGAGACTTTTTCAGACCATGGCTGAATTGGTGTACTGGAAATTCAGCTGCTCTCATATAGCAGTGTCCTTAGTCATGGGGCCAAGCCAGTGTCAAGGAACTGCCTACACAGGGCATGACAAAGCCAAAGATGCAGAGAAGAGCAATTTTTTTTTTTGTTTGTTTGCTGTAGAGAATAGAGAAGGCCTTTACTATATTGGTTTACTTACATGTTTTATAATCTTAGGTGCGTAAATCTCTTTAAGAACTAGTTCCTTCTCTTTGCTAAGAATATGAGCTACTTGAAACACAGATAGTAGACATTTATCTTATTTTTGATGACTAAAGTAGAGATTGTCAACAATTTTATTGTACAAAAGTGTACAATTTTATTGTACAAAAGTGTACCCATTATTTATTCATTAAAGATTATTGAAATTTCTTATGTTACCAGTATTCACTGGAATATGAAAATGCAAAGGTCTACAGAGTAGTTATTCTTCTTGTCACACACAAGACAGTCTAGGAGGTTCATTTAGCATAAGGGGTATGGAAAATATAGTTACAAAGAGAAAGGGCAATTATGGCATACTTTAAAGAATAAGGTAGCTAGGAAAGATAAATCAAACATTATCATATTTGGGTTTTAGAAACTATTAAAGTATTTTAATTTTTCTAATATTTCAATATAAATCTAAAGGAAGAATGATAAAATATAGGTGACCACAATAAGCAAGGTGAGAGTTCAAAATGATGTGTTTTATATCAGTAGCACTGGGAAAAGAGAGAAATGAACAGTTTGAGGGTCATATAAGAGGCAAAATCAACATAAGTTTGTGACTGATTAAGAATGAGAGGGAGTAAAATTCAAGTATGATCTCTGGTTTAATGCAAGTAACAAAATGGGGAACACCAGGAGAAAAGCAGGTTTGGGAAAAGTTGGTAAGATGATGAGAGAGGTTAGATAATAATTTCACATTTCCTAATGGATGTTCAAGGAGACATTTCATAAGACATTAGACATATAGATCTGGAATTTATGAGAGTAATTGAGACTGAAAATAGAGATTCTGGGCTCTTGTGCGCTAAAGTGATAGGAGCCAGAAAAAATTGGATGAGATGCAAGACATGTACCAACAGAGAGAAGAAAGGGAGATTCAGAAAAATCCCAAGGATCATCAAGTTTAAAGGGAAAGTTAGAGGTTGTGGATGTGGATCCTAAAACAGAGGAGAAACATCGAGGATATGGTGATGTTGAATTTTCTCATGCTTTGTTAATCCATATGTCCTCTTGCTTTGCATTAAATTAAGATCAAAGAAAAAAGTTAACTTCCATTTCCTGGAAAGTCACTTAGACCTATTTGCTAATTTATCTTTCGAATATTTTTAGCTTTCATAATTTTTCTCCCTTTGCTAAATAGTGATTAAGATAGGGGTACATAATATTAGTAAAATTTCAGAATTTCATTAGATCAGTGTGAAAACCATGAACCATTGTGACATTTATTCTGCTAGTCTGTGATGTGGGCACTGAAGCAGCTGGCTCCTCATTGTCACTGACCAGTAGCCCTCTCTACCTTTTGGGAGGGGTAAATTCTTCCCCGTCCATCTTTACTGAGGTATAATTGACAAAATTGTATATATTTATAGTATACAATGTGATGGTTTGATGTATGTATACACTGTGAAATGACTACCACAATCCGGTTAGTTACATCTCCTCTGTAGTTACCTTTGTGTGTGTGTGGTGAGAATATTTAAGATCGACTCTCTTAGCAATGTTCAAAGATACAATACAGTATCATTAACTATAGTCACTATGTTATACATTAGACGCTCAGAACTTGTCATCTTACAACTGAAAGTTTGTATCTTTTCACCAACACCTATCCATTTCTCTGACTCCGAGCTCCCCAGCAACCAATGTTCTACTCTGTTTTTTTGAGATCACACAGAATTTGTCTTTCTCTGTCTGGTCTATTTTATTTACCATAATGTCCTCCAATTTCATCCACATTCCTGCAAATGGCAAAATTTTCTTCTTTCTCGTGGCTGAGTAATATTCCATTATATAATAGAATATATATTATATGTATTACATATTATATACATATATATGTATTAGATTTGTTATCCATTCACCCACAACACTTAGGTTGTTCCTATATCTTAGCAATTGTGCATAATGCTGCCTTGAACATGGGAGTAAAGATATCTCTTTGAGATACTGACTTCATTTCCTTTGGATATATATCCAGAAGTGGGATTGATGGGTCATATGGTAGTTCTATTTTTAAGTGATTGAGAAATCTCCATACTGTTTTCCATAATGACTGTATCGATTTACATTCCGACCAATGTTATACAAATGTTCCATTTCTCCACATCCTTGCCAACATTTATCTCTTGCCTTTTTGATAACAGCCATTTTTTTAACAGGTATAAGATGATTTTAGTTTTGACTTGAATTTCCCTGATGATTGGTGATGTTGAGCTCCTTTCCATATTGCTATGACTCAAAGCAATCTACAGATTCCATGCAATACCTGTTAAAATTCCATGGCATTTTTCACAGTAATAGAAAATTCTAAAATTTGATAGAGCCACGAAAGACCCAGAAGCCAAAAGAATCTTGAGAAAGAACAAAGCTGGAGGCGTCACACTTCATGCAGTGCTCAAGGTAAATTATAAGATTTAAAAGCCAATGAATTGCCACAGAAAGTTTGCGGGACTAGAAAATAAAAGGTAATTACTGTTAGAAGTCACATTATCTTGAATGTTCTTCTGTTTCTATTTCTACTAGCTGTCTGGTTATACTCAGGATATTCTGTTGATTCCAGCTAAACTCCGCATTATATTTTACTCTGATCAATGATGGGATTTATATGGGGCATTCACGTTGTAGTGATATCATTCCATCCAAGAGTCCAACAGCTACATGACAAATTCAGATACTGAGAACAAAATTGTATCTATTGAGAAGTCCTTAATTACAGGAGAAATAGTTAGCTAAAATCTATCCAAGACCAATTTGACCATTTGGCAACAAATTAGCTTTGATTTTGTAAAGAAGAAAAAAACATATGCACACACATTTATATCTGTATATTTATACATATATAGTAATGATATTATTCTCAAAAAATGCTAATTTTTTATCAGAGTCTAATCTGATGAGTTTCCTAAATGATTTTGATTGTTGATGGCCACACTTGGTTTTTCTTCCTTTAACTGTTATTGTTCCTCCTGTTTTTATATTTATTTTTTAATTGCCTAGAGGATTCTCATTGTCAAGTCCAGAAAAACGCATATGAAGTATCAGTATCTTCTAGTTCCAAACTTAAGTTGCCACGGATGTATATTGCAGTACCAGTCTCAGGAAGCTCTGTCCAGGACCTGATGTTAGACTGTTTTCATGCCCACGTTTCCACAACCCAACTAAACAGGATAGGAATGTGCTCATTGAAGTGCCACAGGTAAGAAGACTTTTAACTTCATTTTCTCTTACTGTGTTTTTTCTACCATGTAGTACATGGTTGAGCTTTGACTTTTTAATTTCATACTGTATAAATTTTTCCTTCTTTAACTAGTATGCCTGATGCATCAACTTTGGTATTAGAGGGATTTTTTTTCAAAGTTCCTTCCGACCAGCTTCTCAAGGGAGAAAGTTGTATCTTGCTCCCTATTCATAGACTTAAAAGAAAGAAATATTATCTGCTCTGCTGCAGATTTCAACCATTACCTGAACTTTCTAATAATAAGTAATACTTAGTGAGTGCTTTCTATTTTCCAGGTACTGTTCTTATTATTTTACATGATCTACCCAATTAAATTCTCACAATAGCTCTATAAATTTAGCACTGTCTTTTCTCCAATTTTATAGAAATACCTGAGGCACATAAAAGTTAAATCACTTGCTAAATGTAATGAAGTTAATAATCGGTGTAACCAAAATTTGAAACAGATTTTAACATCTTAAATAGTGTGTAATGGTGCCTCTTCCTACATTTAAAGAAGAATATTTTTGGCATCACTTACTTCAATATTTTTAAAAAGTTACACTTCTTGAACTGTGGGTCTGTGACACCTTTTTAAATTGGGTCAATACTCAGTTTTAATTCCTGTATTAAATTGGGTCAATACTCAGTTTTAATTCCTGTATTCTATTTCCCTTTTATAGTTTTAAATTTTTACAAAATAACTGAGATATGTTTTAGATATTTTTTCCAGCTTATTAAGCTATTTTTTTTCTTAGCAAATTTTTCAAACAGAGGTCACCCAAGCCTTTTAAATCAATTCAGTACCATAGATTTTCATGGTACATTCAATTATACAAATGTTAAAAGAATGATAAATGAATATCACTCATTTGTATTCCTAATTTAACACTCATGCCAAAACTACTGTTTCATCTTTATCAGTGCTGTTAATAAGTTGTCTTTAAAAAATCAGATTGAAACGAGCCATGAAGAACTATTGTTGAAGCTCTTAAGGATGGAAATGAAGAGCAGGATGTCAGAAAAGTTACTTCTTTTATTGCTCGAAAATAATTTATTCGATTTATCAAAATGCACTATATACTTTATTTATCTGACTGTCACTATGCCCTGGTGGGCAACCAGAGAGTAATGACATCATCATATAGTGATAATTAAGGTACCATCATGCTTTGTTCTTATGAGAGGAACTGATTTACCGGTTCCTCTTTGGGTAATAGTCCTTTGAACTGATTTTCTCCGCATCTGATGAAAAAGTCAAAAGGAATAGAAATATAAAGTTTCCGAGGTAAAAAAAATCATTTTCAGTCAGTTTGAAAATTGTTCTTTATAAATGTGCACTACATTTCCTTATTTTTTTTAACTTCAAGGGTTTGTAATATAATTATGCAATTATTTCTCCTAATTACATATCCTCATTGCTATTTTCCAATGTTTTGAAAGCAATATGACATATTTTGTAAATCACACAGGACAAAGATAAACAATTAAATAATTACATGATTGTGAAGAATATAAATTGGTTGTTTAACATGGGTACAGAGGATAGGGAGACAAAAATGGGGGCAAAACCTGAGATATGAGAGTAAAGAGGAAACAAGTAAGAAATGTTCAAACCATACTAAAACAAAATAGACATGCATATTATAATCTCATTTATATATATATTATATATATATTTATATATTATAAATATATATTATATTTATATAATATAATATAAATTATATATTATATAATATAATATAACTATATAATATTTATATATTCTATTATATATAAAAATGATATATAAATATTATATATTATTTATATAATATATAAGTAAATATATAATATATATAAATCATATATAATATATATTATGTATTTGAAGATTCAAATATATTCAAAATTACAAGTACCTAATTAATGGCTACATTTCCAAGGAACGATTCAAAGAAATGGAAGGATTATATTTGATAAAAATAAAAAAAAGAATATTTTAAAGTACAAGCTCATTTCATGCCATAGTAATATGTATGTACTTAAAATGAAATCCCTTAATATATACAAATATCACAGTGCATTTTGAATGCATTCAAATCGTGAGGCAGCTTTCTTCAGCTGAAGACAATTCCTAGAGAGAACTTAGCTGCAATGGTCAGCAACTCACAGCTAGGATAATGAGTGCCCTGTCTTGAAAGGGGGTCTGAGTAGTCCAGCCATTCATTCACTTCAGCCCACTTCTAGCATTTTTGGGAAGCCCTGGCTTCATAGAATCATAGAATCACTCATCTGAGAATGGCTCCTTCAGGGATCTGGGGAACTTATACAAATGCTTAAAAAGACTAACCCCTGCCCCTCCTGTGAAGCTTGTCTTGCCTCAAAGAATACTTATCGTCTCCCTCTTCTACTACCCTTTCTCAATCTCTCATCTTTCAGTTAGTACCTCTGCTAACCTAGGTGACTTGCCTGAACGAATGATAGACTCTCATCCCTGCTGCATTTGCACCTTTGGTCACCATCTCTTTCTTGCTTGCGACTGCTCCATTTATCCAGTGACTACCAAAATGGGTCAGGGAGTATCAAGAGCCATCCTAACAGACGGATTTGTGTCAAAGATATTCCACTCTGTCCTTTTTATGAAACAACAGGTCTACCTTGCTCTGTCGATCAAGATCTATTTATGCTAATATATTTCCTTGTTTGAGACTTTTGATACATTTTCCCACTGTTTTCCTGGCATTTAAACGTCACTTAGTAGAGTCATTCTTTTCCAAGGTTTCAAAATCCATTGTGACAGTGTTTTGTTGTCATCTCCCAGGATCCTTCTAATATTGTTAAATCCTGGATTACGGCATCCACTTTCTTTTACACAATATTACCTTTTGCCTCCTGGGATCTGCTCCCACCAGATTCATCCCATATCTCTTCTACCAGATCTTGCTGATAAATTCTGGTTAGACCTTGAGAAATCTTTGGTGCATTGTTTCCATCCTTTCTTAATAGGGCAAACACTTTGATGAGTGGATTATGATATGACATGACCCTTAGTTGTTAGTTTCATGGTCTGAAGAGAAGGCAGGAGATTCTGGAGGCAGTGCATATTTTCATGCAAGGCAGAAGCCTCTTCATCGTTTTCAAGCTAGGGACTAAAGCTAGACATTAACCAAGAGGAGTGAGACATGTCTGCGGGTTCAAAGGGTTCTTGTAAATTCAGAGATTTAAGATTTTTCAAGTGAATGAACCTGTATGTCCCTATTCCAAGTTTCAGGAGTTTCAGGGTCTCACTCCTTTCAAATCTGGGTTACATCCTTGCTGCAGAAGACCTACTAGTTAGTATTGAGAATTTAACATTCTCTGAAACCTTCTGAGGCTTTGTTAACTTTATAAATAAGTACTAGATCTGATCTTAAATGCATTTCTCCCTCTGACTATAGGAGATGAACAACTTTTAATATGTGGCCACGGAAGACCACTCTCTTCATATTTTTCTTTAAATTGGTAATTAATCGCTCATAACTTTTCTTCTTTCCCTTAAATGTGTTCAAGAAAAGCCGTTCAGTAACACAGTCCTTATAGTTAGTTAGTTACTAGCATTACCGTGAACCTATCAAACCCCTGAAGCAGCACGCCTGCCAGGGCACTCCCTTCTAACATTATGTCACCCTGATACACCACCAGTGAAAATATTAACAATTGTACCTGCACAAGCTTCCAGAGACTTTGTCTACCTATTGCCAATGATGGACTGCTCGCTGATTAACTTTAATAACCCATTTTTAGAGTCTCCTTCCTGTGATAACTCCCAGCATCAACTGTATTTGGTCAGGTTCCCTAGGAAACAGACTCGCTGATGGGGATGTGCGTAGAGACTCAAGTCAGGGATGAGGAAAAAAGGATTGAGTGAAGGAAAAAGATGAGCTGCAGTGAAGTTGACAGAAGCCACCAATGCCACAGGATGCTTTGGAACTGGGACAACTCTCGTGCTTTATATGCCTATCACAAACAGACATAGATGAGGGCTTCCTGATAGAAGGCAATGCCCTTTAGCTGAAGGCGATGCTCAGAAAGGAAAGCAGCCATGATCCGCCAGCATCCAATGTTCCAGGCAGTTGGGAAATGAGCTCTATGTTGTGGCAGGAACAATCTTCAAGGGCAGCATAGCAGTCAGGACAACACAATTATTGAGCAAACTACATCTCTCTGAGCCCTAATGTGAGCTATTATCAATGTAGCAATAAAATTCCCATTGTTAATAACTTCGGAATTGGAATATTTGTGCAGTTGCTGAGTTTACCAGTCAATTTGAAATTCTATTAATTTTTTCACTTACAGGCCCACTGACCTGGGATATTCTAAGATTTGTTGAAGTAAGGTATGGTGGAATTGCTTTAACTAAAATATTGAGAATGAGCAAAGAAAAATATATCGATAGGTTAAAACAAGTTTTACAACAAATTGTATTTTAAGCATGTTATAAATATTTAATAATGGTTCACAAATCTATTTGCTTATTTTAATAAATGTTCTTTCACTATAAATAGAATTGGGAATTATGAATTAATTAGAGCCTTTTTTTGAAAAATCTGGTTTAATTACCAGTGTGTATTTCCTTCCAACATAATGAGAGGCAGGGGAAGGACATTCGATTTGTAATTTTTATCTAACTTTGGAGCTAGGATTTTTGACATTTCTGAACTTGGAGTTCAGATCTGTAAATAGTGAAACATGTACATTCTACACCTAGCATCACTCATGGAACTCAACTGGCCTCGATTGGTATTTATTGAACGAATACATAAATCAGTATTTATTCGTTCACTGTATTGTCAAAATGCTAAAACAACTATGAACTTTGTAGCTTACTTTTTGGCTGTTTGGTCTTTATATTACTGCTTACTTTTTATGCTTGTTATCCCAGAGAATTTAGAAATGGAAAAATTATGATCGTATATTAAAGAAATAGCAGTCAAATTTGGTGCTAATTAGTGATTACTGCAAAAGCTTTGATTGGAGGAATAAGTTAAGAAGTAAGTACACATTGAGGGTTGGGGATTAACTGGTTATCTGTTAATGTTATTTATTTGTGGCACACAATTAGCATAAATAGTAAAGAATTGCTTGAGCTAAATTATATATGTTTAAACATTAATGGACTTTTGATATCTTTTAATATAAATCTCTTGCTTTGACAATTGAGAAAAATGTAATTTAGAGAACTTACAAGTGGATTATTCAGAACCATATGATCGTTAGTACTTAAGATCCCTAATTTCTCTCCTAACTAGTACTGCAGAGTGAGAAATCTTGCGGAACTAAAGGTAAATTCTTTATTCTTTATTTTGTATCTCTTATAATCCTTTTTACCTTAAATACCTTTGTCTGTATAGAGGTAGTAGCTTGCTTTAGGTAAAAGCTTTCTTGTCACATAATGCCTACAATGATTCACTTTCCACCTTTCTGTTCAGTTATGTTTTTAGCTCATAAAAAACAAATAGCAAGATTGTATAAACATTTAATCAAATCTGAAAAAAGTTTCCTGAAGTATATTTAATCTCTTTATATTTTTTCAATATTGAATATTTTGATTTTTTAATATCTAATTTAGTAGTGTTTATTTGTTGTGTTTTCTCTCATCGATTAGATTTTTTCTTGATTCCGTACTCTTTTGCTGTACTAGTTTGGAATAATACATTCTATTTCTCCAAAATACACTTCCACTCTTATCTCCACATCCCTCCCACTTACAGTTTATATCGACCTGAATTATAGTTTTATAATTTTTTATTCTTCATATTAGAAAATTAATGTTTAGATTACACATATACAAATTTACTTCTTCACCATAGCTTCTTGTATTTTACTTTTTTAAAATAGATTTTAGCTCCATCTTCATGAAGAACATCTTAAATTTTTTTGAAGACAAATTTGTGAATAGTAAATTCTCTGTCGTCTCATATGTATTGCACTTGTTATTTTTGTTGCTGTTTTAACAACACAAGTCTTTATTTTCTTCTTCAGCTCTTCTTCTGCGACTCAAGTGACATACAGATAGCATTTCACATCCTAATCTCCTGGTTTCTTAAAAGTCTTTCAGATTTTCTGGCATTTCACCCATCTGTGCTGCACTCAGGGTAATTCTCAATCATAGATGGTTGTGTTTTCATAGGGTTTTAATGACACATTTAATTTTTGTTCACATTTGGTAGGCTTATTTTTCTGTGAAAATTTCTTCTAATATGAGCCTCTGGAGAATCAGTCAAGAATAAATTTTATGCTTAAAAAAAAAGGGGGGGGAGGTTTTGGTGGAAGGAGCAGATGTTCTCATCCAAAGGGAGCTAAATAAATTCAAGCCCTAAAACACCATGAAGTCCAGTGGTTTTAAATGATCTTGAGATCCAGAGCCTGGGAAGACAAAGATGTAGATGACTGTTTACACCTAATCCCTCTGTTAGTAGAGAGTATTTTTGTTTTTATTTTTTATTTTTTGGTGGGGGAGAAATGAAAATATTATGACGTTAATCTGTATAATTAATTCCTAAAAGCATTTCCTTGTCATTTGAGAGATTAAGCCATGGTCTGTTTTTTTATTATAAGAATTTACTGACTGTTACACTTTATAGAATTACATCCTCATTGAGCTTGTAGCAGTAATTTTTTTTAAAAAATGCTATGGATTTTATTTTATTGAGAAATTAAACTTGAATCAGCTTCAGGTTATAATAATTTCTGTGTGAGCATGCTAGAGAATTAACAAATGGTTAGTGTGGTTGTGGGTTCAGTCTAAATACTAATAATTGTTCACATAACTTGCATATTGATTAATTACTGTGTCGGGACTATATACATGAGAAAACCAAAACCAACCCTTGAACTCAAAGAACATTTGAATCTTAGGGTTTTTTTTTTTTTTAAAGTAGTATCAATACCATTTATTTCCCTCAAATCAAGGTAAAAATATTAGTGTTTCTCAAAAAAAATATGTGTAACCCCATTAGAAAGAATTTATTCTGCCTAAAGTTCTGATCTATGAGTCACACAGAAACTGTGCTCAAGATTGTTAAATGTCCTCTGTCTAATGCAATGGAAATGCTATTTGAAATAGTGTGTCACTTCTGAAATGCAAAGAAAATTGGAATTTTACAATTTTGCCTCTCTGACCCCTCTTTACAAGACTGAAGACAGATATTGATGTTGTATTTATATACTTCTTATATTTATTTTTGATGCTGTGAAAGAGAGGAAGAAAGAATAGAATGAAAGGAAAGAAGCAAAGAAGGAAGGGAGAGAGGGAAGAAGGAGCCCATTATTCAATGGATTTGGCACTATATTCAAAATAGAGTAACTCAGCCGTTAGTTAAATACATTAAATAAAGAAAGACCCTAGTTTTCTAGAAAAAGAGAATATTTAATACAGGAATGAACTAGCAAGAAATCTGAGAAGGAATTAGATCTTGATTTTTTTCATATATATATGTATATGTACAGACACACACACAAAGCTTTGTTTTATAACTAGCAGTCTCAGAGAGAAAGATCTAGTTAGTTACTACAGCATATTAATTTTCAGACCAGTCACTCAAGCTATAGTCACATATCCCAGATAACCTAAATGATGTAGTTTTGAAGCATGGAGGAAGTTGCTATAGGCACATAACTCACTGCACTGTTTCCAATGCATTTGAAGCCAACATATTCTACTGTTATACTTCTAACAAACAGCAGAGGGCTGTAGGAGTATTGACCATCAAATTAAACATTGTATTAGTAACCTGAGCAGAACATAGAAATAGGCATTTATTAAACACAATATTGGAAAATCAAATAAAACGAGAAAGGAGAATGGTAGTTATCATTTGAATTGCTGTTTGTTCGATACGGTTCACTATTTTTTTTTTTTT
>NW_011888808.1:4657891-4687825 GCF_000151845.1 Pteropus vampyrus | reverse complement strand
TGAGACACAATATCTTATATATTTCAGTTAAAGCCACACTATCCAGCAAGTTTTTGTTTTGTTGTGTTTTGTTATTTTCCATAGCTTTGGCCTACTGTAGGGTTCTTTTAAATGAATTGCCCCAAACTTGGCCTTTAGGATTCCTGACCAACTTCTAAGATTTTGTAGTAATATAACTCTTTAACACTCCTTCCCAGTGACAGTAAAGACCTCTTCCAGGGCTGCTGATGACTGGAGTGAACTTTTCATCTTGGAAGCATGTCTTGTCCTTTCATGAGCCACTTCATAACCTTTACAAACTCCCGCAAAAGAGCGCCTCTAGTGCCCCTATTTGGTCTCTTTCATCTAGGAACAGCACTTTGGGTTGACGTCGTAATCCAAACAGCTCTTCAGTTTGGAAACTAATTTTGGGGCCAGTTTTGATCAAATCCTTATGTTGGATGCTCACTGAAACTTTTAATAAGGCACAGTCTCTGCTAAAACAGCTTGGTCTGAGTACTCTACAGGACTTCTCATTAATGGCCCATATGAAACATCACTGAACAGTTATACTGACATTTGACCTCTTTTTTGAATGCCCACTCTCTTCAGGGCAATCCAGGTCCCTTATTTCTTTTCTTAAAGACATTTCATCCACATCCGGATCTGGTAGAGGTGAAATAGTAAGGCTATGACAGACTAGGCAGGTGGCAAAATCTGTTTCTTATCATATCCAGTCATCTGCCTTAGTACTGTGTCATTCAGTTTACAGTGACTCGGTGTGCAGATGCTCAGCTATCCAACAGCCTTTATCCTCTGTGATTTAAAGGTAATATTTCTCTCTCACTATTTAAAAAATAACAACAAATAATTCTAAAGTCATTAGCTCCAACAAGGCAATGGCAGTTAAGGGGTGCCTCATCACATCTTAAATCCAGGAGGAGATGATACAGGTGGAGTCTTTAGGCAGACACTTGAAGTAAACAGTGGTCCAATTTTCTTTTTCTGAAAAAACAGAGTTTAAAAACTTCTTTTAGGATTAGCCATTTGTCAACACCAAATCTGAAAATAGGTGTTAAGAGTATTGTTCTTTTCTTCTAAGGAAGGCTTATTTAAGTTCTTCCCATTTGCCACATTCTCCATCAGTTTCTATTTATTACGCATTTAACCCACCCTGGTACAGTAGCCTCATGTGACAGTGCTGCTTACCCAAGGAGGAAGTGGTTGTTAACTATTGACAAGATTTCTCCTTTCCCTCCTCTCCTGGAAGATGTCATAGGATTTGAAAGGTAACTGCACAATTGTCCTTCCCCTTGCTAATGTAGTCACAACTAAATCTATTTTAAATACATGGGTAGGTCCACTCCAAGGTCCCATTCATGAATGCATAAACCAAATTCAACGGTATAAGTTCATGTCTTTCGTGGCAACATCCTCTACGACTGTTTCAGTGTAGCTGCTATCCTTAGACAATCAAGTCAGTCAAATCAAAAGTAAAAATTCTGAGAAATATTAAACATAATCAAGTAGCATGTTATGTCATTCCCATCACTTATTTTTACATACAATCTTTGAGAGCCTTCTCTCCCTTCATATTCAATCACAGACCACATTTGCATTATCACATTCAAGACTTTCTCCCCTTCTATGTCAAACAACGCGTGGTTTAATTGCTTATTAAAATTTTCTATGAGGCCATTGAATTGAAGGTGATAAGAAATGTACTATGCCCCTGTAATATTTCTTGTAATGTTTCTTGATCCATTTCTGTATGTTGGTTGTAGTAAAGTTTGAAGTCTGAAGGGAAGAAATATATCCAAGTGGGCCAAACTGATAGACTGTTCTTAACTTCACTAGTTTGTTCTCCTATAGAAGAGCAAAGTTTAGAGTAGAATAATCCTTAATTCCAACATACTCATGTATGCTTGCTTAGAACTATTGATGCAGGTTTAAATATATTCCACTTGCAAGCTATTCTCTGATTCATAGTGTTATTAAAATATTTTGAGTTTAATAAAAATATCACATATATGAATTATACTCTACTTATTTTTATTGAGCTATAATTAATATATAACATAATATTAGTTTTAGGTGTACAACATGATGATTCTATATTGGTATATATTGTGAAATGATCATCACAAAAAGTTGAGTATACTCTACTTATTTTTAAATATCATTCACTGCAATAAGGTTTTTTAGGACAATAGATGAACTTCTAATCTAATGACCCACAACTGGAAAAATGACAATATTATGAATTGTTATCCCATAAGGTTAATCATTTACATATGCTATGTGATCCAAAAATATTATTTTATATCATATTTTTTAAATAACATTTTAAAATTAAAACAGTGGTAGGGCTCTTAATATCATGTTGTACATTTTAGTTGGTCTTTTCAACCAGTTCTGAGTGGTTAATATCACCCTACCGACTTTGAAAATGAGAAGCTAAGACACAGATATCATCTTACTCATAGTCATCAAATTAAAAATTTATAAAGTTGACATCTAAAAGTAGGTATTCTGGCTCAATTATCTGATGAAATTATATAGTATGTCATTCTAGCTTTAATTATGTAGAACATGTAAACAGCAATGTTTGGCCATATATGAGATAATTTTCTCAATACTTCATTTTTAATCTTCTCACATTGCCTTCAGTTATTTTTAATAGACATTTTAATATTCTTCAAATGTTCATTTATACCTCTTAACTGTGCTATAGACAAAGACAATAACTGCAGCGTAACACAGTATTTAATAACATAGGATTTTTGAGACTATCCTTTTAAAAAGAAAAATAACATAAGACATGAATAACCCAACCCACTTCTAATTGAAGATATGTCAAATTGGATATGAAGTTTCCTAATTACTACTTAAGTTTCAAGTTTAGAGCCATAGTAATAAACACAGTAACATTTTAATGATTTCATTGAATTATATTTTCTAATCTGAAGTATTAGAGATGTTCAGAGAAAAGAGAAGAAGATGAACAAACTGCTAGCCTTGAAATTTTCCATGCTTATTTCTTTGTTCCACATTTGAAATGATTTAGAAACAACTGTGCAAGGATTTGTGGTCTATAAATATGCTTTATGACAGATGAATAAGCATAGATTTTGTAGTTGGCATGACTGCTACTTTAATAAGCTTTCTCAGTGACAGGCTTTTATAACCTTGGGTGAAGTAAAACATTGTGAGGCACTATCTTATACAGCACACTAAAATCTATAATAAGGCTATATCATTAGGGAAGATGTTACTGACTGAAGAAACACAGTAAGATCAATTTGTGGTGGCCATGAAAATTTGCCACTTAAGTCTTTGCATAATTGACTGACGGCACTAGCCAATATATAAACTCCTGGAAAAAAAGAGATACAAACAACAGAACATGATAGCAGTAAAATTAGAAAAGTATTAAGAAGAGGAGGAAGATTCTTCAAAGTCAACTTATTCCTTAAAATTGTATAGATTTCTTGGATTTAATGTTTCTCGTTAATCATAGGAGACCAGACGTTTTTTATAAAATTCAGTGATTTCTTTATTGAGAATGAAATAATAAAATATCCTTCTTTGCAATGTTAAGAGTTCTAAATAAAACAAGCAAAAAAGTTGTTCTTTATGTGAGTTTCTAAAGATTACTAATGAATAGAGGTAAACGGTTGTTACAAATTAACACCTTTCTCTACCTGCTACAAAAGAAAACAATACCCAGAAACTTGCTTTATAAATCAACAGTTACCATTTGATGTTAGGATGACTAAAATTGGATATATTTCCTAGATTGATCCCACACGTATTATGTGGTTGTGTCTCATAAGCATGGATGGCTGGATCAATGAGTTCCAGAATAATTGCCAGTAAACATCAACTGCTTTGCTTCTGACACACAGATGTATCCTACGCAGGCTTCAGATTCCTCCCAGTGCTCTTCCCCTGAGCAAGACCTCAGGTCACTATCTCCCACAAAGTCTAGAAAATCAGTTTAGTGTTCTATGGCTTCCCTGAGCCCTGGAAAATCTGGCATCCATTCTGAAATAAAAATAGAGTTAAAATCAAGTCAAACATAGGAAAACAGCAAAACTTTCTCTCTTTTTATATATGTCAGCTATGCACTAAAATTATCCCATCTTTGGTCAATTTTTCATCTTGGAATTATATTCAAATATCTATCTGGTGATAAAGTGGAAAGAAAAGGGACTTTGATCTTCCAAAATATTAGAGTTTAAGAAAGAAAAATGACACAATATATAATAACTATAAATTTAACAAACTAATATTAGTTTCATTCTTTAGAACATCTAATATTATCATTATTAACTCACATGAATATCTCATAATCACCTTTTCAACACTCTCTTTTTGACATTAGTTATAAAATACCTCATAAATATTTGTACACTGTATATACTTATATTTAATTCACTAGAACAAATTGTACAAGTAAAAAGTAAAATAGTTTGGGGTATATGTTATGTATGTGCATATTTTAACTTTATACTTACTCCTGAATTGACATGCAGATATACTTACCCTTGGAAATATGATCAATAAATATATTATTTCTTCTTGGTAAGGAACATGTATCTCTTCAGTCTGTTTGTTTTATTCCAAGCTATTCCAAGTTCTATTTTAATTCTGTGTAAGTCTGCTTACTCCACCTAATTACTCTGACAAGTGCATGTGTTTGATATAAGATTAAACATTTTAAACAGAGGCTTAAAATAGTCTAAATGTATGTAATAAATCTTCCCCTCTTCTTATTCCCTAAGGATAAGAAAAACTTAAACAAGTTTTATCTGGTATTATAAGTATATGCAAAGATGTCAGCTTGATTGCATTAACTTTCAACAACTAATGCCTATATCGCCCTGAATGAAGCTCAGGGAAATTCAATTTTTAACTATATTTAAAAGAAGTTACAGTTTGAACCAATGTTATCTATTGGAGAACCTATCCTCCTCCGAAGAATGATCTGATTTTTAGGTAAGAAAATGTTTGAGTTCATGTTCATTATCTCAGCATTGGCTAAGGAAACTATTTTTATAAATCCAATTTTTTGGTCAGAAATGGATGTTTGAGTTCTGAGAGACGACTTTCCTACTTTTCCAGTGTTCTGGAATGTATAGAAAATTATAATCCATTGTAGTGGGTTATATTAGAAAGATTTGGTGGGACCTGGAATGGGGTTTGGGAAAATTAACTTTTTTTCATTACATATTATGGTAACAAAAATAAAATACACAATACTGAAGGATATACTAAATGTGGAATATAATAGGATTTTAATTAAATTACTAATATTTTTAAAACGACTTCCATTAATTCACATTTTTCAAGTCAGTTTTTATACTGGAAATGGCCACATGTAGTTTTTGACCACAAATTTTAATAATGGTCTCTTTAAATTTTGGATATAGACACAACTATGTCATTTTTACTAAAATAAGTAAAAACATTAAATTTGTATTTTTGTCATCTTTTAAAAATTTACAACAGATAAAATTAAAGTATTTAATATCTTCATTTTCCTTCCACAAGCAACTGTCATATTTTAATTCCTTGGAACTTGTAAATAAATTTAAATCCATTTAATGCATTCATTAAACCTATTTAGATGTACTAATACCAAGAATTTCAAAATAATAGGACTCAATTTGCAGCACATCTGTCTTGACAGAGTAATAACCCTGAAAGTTTATTTGAAAAAGACTAAAATGACAGCAGCTACAAAAAGACAGGACTGCTGCCTGAAAGTGAACCAGCTAGGAGACCCCATTAGTGGCCACATTTCTTGGACTGTGTGTCATTCTACCTGGCTCCTGGAAAATGAACCCATCTGCTAACTCTAGGGTGTCATTAGTCTAAAATACTCTTGAAGTAAGTGTCCTGGGGGTAGAAGTCTCCCTGATTATAGTCAGCATATAGAGAAAAAGCCCTGTGTGCTAAATCTGGCTCATGTGCTTTCTCGTGTATGGGCTAATGGGACACAGTGGCTAACCACTTTCAGACAGAGCCACAGACTGAAGACTCCCCTTAAAGTTGCTTTTGCATGAAAGCAACATACTTAGAGGATAACTGTTACCCCAGAACCTGCTGGGCTTTCCTGAGGTAGCTTGGATTTGTAGTCTATGTAACATATTATTATGTCAGTAAAACTAAAGAATAATTTCTTACTGAACAATTGTTAATTTTTTGAAGTGACATGATAGCATTTTAACGTGTATACCTCCTGTCTTTAAGGATTACGTTGTTTAAATAGAAGCTTATTTAATATCCTCCCCAATTATTATAAATTAGGTATTTTTATTAGCTCTGTTTTACAAAAGAGAAAACTGAGGCCCAGAAAATTTAAGAAAATTGCCCAAGACAAAATATCTAGGAAGCCACCTTAGGCACCCTGGTGTCAGGGTCTATGCTCAAGGAGTCTGAATACTAAGGCCTGTTCAGTTGAACCAAAATCATAAGGAGGAATTCTGTTGAAAGAGAGCTTAGGGAATATGGATTCTCCACAAAGACAGTTAGGAGAGAAAACATACACCAGACATTTCTGGCTCTAATCCCAGCCCAAGCTCACCCCGAGCTTTATAAACTGTGTACACAGCACAAAATATTCACAATTTGCCACATTTGCCTTCAAAGCATTTGTCATCATTCCTCCATCATGCCTTGCCCTTAGTCTGTTTTTCTCAAATCTTTGTCACCCTGGTACCCAATCAGGTTGCTTCTTTCCCAGTGTCAATTGGTAGTCCAATTAAGACACTTTTTATCTATTTATGTTCACAAGCCTTGATCAACCTTCTGAGTACTTAAACTGGGTATCAATGACAAAGAGTTATACTCGGCTGAATAAAGATTTTGGGAACTGTCAGCATGGAATCCTTCACTTTTCATGGACTGCGTAGCAAAGATGTGTAAGGTGAAAGCTGACTATGTGTGGTCATATGTTAATAATTTGCCGTATGACCCATTTGTAGTTTCTTCTTCATTCTTCATTATTAATGTTTAGTGTTTTAGCTTAAAAAGTTTTAGAAGTGACAAGTTAAGTAAATGATATATTAAATCTAACTTTCTTGTAGCTCAAATGATCTGCTAAATGTGCAAACACAGTGTTTCCTAGGCTAAGTATTAATCCTACTTAATCTATCAAAATTACATATTTAGCATTCTGTTCTGATTTAGTGTCTCTTCCCTAACAAGGAGATTAAAGAGTCTTCTTATGCTTACCATTGAATAATGTCATAGTTATAAATGAGGATAACATCCTTGGCTTCTAGATTCTTATTTTAATTGCAAGATAATATCAGAAAGTTAAAAATGTATTGATTATATAAAAAAATTTCTTTTGAAAATGTAAATAGATTATGAGTGGATGTAATCATTTTTTAGTTTTAAATCTCAAAATAAAAAAGGTGCTCCACTAACAAAATATTTAAATAACAATATCAGGATAAAACAAAATTTTGATTTAAATTTCAGAGATATAGTGTAAAGGTAATGTAAATATGAGATATGACCAAATATCTCATCCAATTATATAATAAATATGTATTACTTGAATATCAGTTTCTGAATACACTATAAAACATTTTAAAAATCAAAATATTACTGAAAAATTAGGTATTCTCATTTTAATTAACATGAAGTAGTAATCGCTATGAACAGAAACTGAATTTATCATTCTAATAGGAAGTCAACAATCTAGAAAACATAGAGAGAACAGATACATTATATGAGAATTTAGGGAGTTTTTTCTTTAATCTTGGTAAGAATACATGAGATCTGCCTTTTTAACAAAAACTTAAGTGAACAATGCAGCACTTTTAAGTATACACAAGGTGTTAATAGATCTCTAGAAATTATTCATTTTACATAACTGAAGTTTTGTACCCATCGAACAGCAACTTCACTTCTCTGTGTACCAGCTGCTGACAACTACCATCCTAGTCTCTGTTTCTATAAATTTGACTCTTTTAGATGCCGCAGAGAAATAAAATCATGCAGTATTTGTCCTTTTGTGACTAGCTTATTTTACTTAGCATAGTGTCCTCCAGATTCTCTCAAGTTGTCACATATGGCAGGATTTCCTTCTTTCTTAAGTCTAAATAATATCCCATTGTATGTTTTAAAGGAGGCTTACAAATTCTAAATAGTAAGGAATGTATAAGCACTAACACAGAAATATTTTCTATTTTGTTTTTTTTTCATAGTATTTTGTTTTACACACAGCTGAATACATGTGACACATCTTCAAACAAATGGATTAGAAATTTTATCCCCCTCACCTGCAGGGAATAGGTTCCAAGAACCCCAGTGAACGCCTGAAACTCTATACACTATGTTTTTTTCCTATACGTACGTTCTTTTTCACTTAAAGAAACACATTACGGCTTCTCTTTGGCATATCCGAATTGCCAGCATCACTACTCTTGCTCTTTGGAGCCATTATTGAGTAAAATCAGGGTTACTGAACACAGAACTCTAATATTGCAGAGGTCAATGTGGTAACAGAGGTGGCTACTAAGTGACTAAGGGGTGTGGAGACAGCTAAACAAAGGGATGATTCATGCCCCCAAGTGGGATGGAACAGGACGGCTTGAGATTTCATCACGCTCTTCAGAATAACACACAATTTAAAACTTATAAATTGCTTATTTCTGAAATTTTCCATCTAATGTTTTAGGACCACAGTTGACTATGAGTAACTGAAACTGTGGAAAGGAAGATTGTGGATGATACGAACGACTGTACTCCAAAAGCAGAATTAAGTGCCCGCTTGTGGACACAGTCATGTATTTAATGTGAAACCAGCAGTGGGGTGTGTGTGTGTGTGTGTGTGTTTTCTCCAGCCACTTTTAAGTGAATTGGTGCTACCAAAATTGTTGGATTTAATCAGGATTAAGGTTTTTCCATGTTAGAGCAAACAAGCAAGTAAGAGGTATGAGAGTTGACCAAATATTAAAGGGAGAAATCGTATAGTTTCTATGATGTGTGATTTTTGAAAGAATAGAAATCAATCCATAATGGATAGATCTATAAAAAGGAGCTGAAACCCAGAGAGGAAAAAGATTCCACTTGTTGACAAATAGAATGTGAAGCCTTCCCTGGATAACCAATCTGAGATTGAAATATATTCCCAGAAATATTTATTCTGTCCAGACTTAGTTTTCTCTATAGCATTTATTACCATTTCATTATAAAAAAATAATAATTATTTTTTAGAAATCTATCTCCACCCCCTCATTCCCTAGAAATATCAGTGGGATATTTTTTACCCCTCCAACAATGTTTTGTTCAAGAGTTTCAAGAATATAATACTGTACTATTATCATTCTGCCTGTCATAATATTCTCTCATAGAAGCAATGGGTACATTGTGTTCTAAAATCTAAGGATAAGCAACAAGCAGAGAAGCTGTGATTAGAATTGTTGAGTTTATTAAACTGAGAATAGAATGTAAATTCATTCCCCTCCCTAACCCCTCCTGGTCAGACCTTTCTTTAGAGCAAGAATTGAGGCTAAAAGAACAAAAGCACAATTGAGACTGGCCTTAAAGACCTTGGAGATGGTGAACTTCTTTAGAATTCATGACTATTTTTTGTCACTGGAGATATTTCCTAATTATATTTACAAATAATGCATGCACCCTCTTTGTTTTCATCAAATCTTGTTTCTTTGGACGCTCCTGCCAGAAGAGAATATCCCTGAGTAAGGACAGTGAAATAATAGATATAATTGTTTTTCTGAGAATTTATTCTTAATTTTATTATCTTGCCTTTATTTTCATTCAGTTGGAATCAAATTATTTACCTCATAAAACAGGATAATGATACTATTCCTGCTTTTATTTTATAGAGTTTGCAGACTGATAGTCTATGTTATCAGACCCTGAATTTCAGTATTCGTAATGTCAGGAACCAATATTTTTAAACTTTGGGGTGGGGTGGAGGAAGAAACGCTAAGCAATATAGATAACTCTTTTTATGTCGCCTTGACTTCATTATATTCTAATGTAAAACAAACAGCTCAAACTTGGATTACTGTGATTAGTTTTGGATGTTCAATAGGGTGAAAATACAATTCAATAATCAGATTCACATTATATTATCAAAATAGAGGAAACCCTTGGCATTCATGGTTGCATTAACTTAAAGCTAAGATAGAGAATATCATTGGTCAAAATATTGATTTTTTTTTGCACTGTTCTATTTGTAGGCATTAGAAGCTGAATCACGGACACCTAAATATTATGTGATTGCTTCGAAATAAATCTGAATTAAAATTTATTAAATTCATGAAATACACGATGTTTCCTCAAGCATTATTTCATATTTTTGGATTTTCAATTTTTGCACCATGGGTGTATTGGCAGAGGAATTTAATGAAATATGCACAGCCATGATCAAGTTATCTTAAGCACAAGCAAGTATTATCTTCAAATCTTTCTCATAAGTGTTTTATGTACATATGCAAATAGTGAAGCAAACTATTTTAATATGTGAATTATTTACTAGAATAGCAATCATTTGGGTATTTAAAGAATATATATTAGCAACTCCTATGGATTTATAGCATTTGCAGTGGGAGCCTGCAGACAGCATATGAAAGATGTTTTTATGTGTGTTATATTTTCTATACATTTAAATAAATAAAAAAACTTCAATAATGTTTGCATAATTTTGCACTTTTTTTTTACATATCCGATTGTTAAAGAGATCCATGCTGTTATCACCGACTAGCTTAGATGATATACTTAACATTGAGAATAACATAATGCCTGTTTTAGTCATCTTAGGCTGACATAACAAAATGCCATACACTGGGTGCCTTGCACACCAGAAATTGATCTCTCACAGTTCTGGAAGCTGAAAGTTTGAGAACAAGGTGCCAGCATGGTCAGTTTCTGGTGAGAGTTCTCCTTCTGGCTTGCAGATGGCTATTTTCATGTGGTGTCCTCACCTTACCTTGGTGCATGCACATGGGGAGAGAGAGAGTGAGTTCTCTGGCATTATTTCTTATTGAAACTCTAATCATATTGGATCGGACTCCACTCTTAGAGCTTCATTAAACCTTAATTAATATACAGATGAAAGTTATCAAATTTCATTAACTGTCACCATTTAAAAAAAAGAAAAAAGAAAACACCTTAATTACTTCCTTAGAAATCCCACGTCCAAACACAGACACACTGAGAGTTAGGGCATCAACACATCAAATCGTGGGGGACATAAATATTCAGTCCATAACAATGCCAGAGCATATTATTGTGATTGTGATATTAGGTCCACAGGAGTCATGTTGGAAAAACTCAGGTCATCTATGAAACATGCACAGGGTGGATATTATACAGAGGATTTCTTTGTTAATTTCAGGGAAATTTTAGCCATGATGATGAATTGCCATTGTAAATATCTATTAAATGTAGTACGATTGACTCTATTTTCTATTTGGATAATTGCTACAGCCATCTAAAATCTATTTACTGTGTTTAAATAATATTGGTATAGAATTACCTTCTAGCATTAAAAATAATCCAAAAAATAATTTATCTTTGTACAGTTATGATTAACTCCAAAATTCAAACTTTTTCTGTTTACATAAAAATCTAAAATGATATTCAAAACTTTCTGATTTATAAATGTGTAACATTTCTACTACAATAATTTCTATTTCCTTATCTTTAAACAGATCTTTGTTTTATTACTGAACATTGGCAATAAGGTTCACACCAATCTTTTGGATTTCTGTGCTGGCTTCTTCAAGTTACCATGGTTTCCAAGCCCCTGGCTCTCTCTGCCTCTGAGTTCTCTGGAGGGTGTTAATGTCTTTCTCTCAGTTTCTTTTGCCTTCTTCACCCCAGGAGTCGCTATACTGTTTTCTAGGAATTTGGTGATCACCTACGAACTTTCTCGTACAAGTTTCTTAGTGATCTTACTTTGATACACTTATAATTCCTAAAAATATGCATATTAAACACAACGAATAGTTAAGATACAGATATTCTTCAGGCATGAAAGAGAAGTGTTTTAAAAAAGAAATCCTTGTGTAGGAAACACGAACTCCTTGTTTGAGTGATTATTCATGCATGGATAGCTCAGGAAGTAGGTGAAGCTGGTAATCTGGCACCTTAGAAATAGGTCAGTTGTTCATTCTTTTTTTCAATACCACCGTTTTTCTAAAGAACTATGAGAAAAAAATGACATAAAAGAACCAAAAGGAGATTGTGGATTTAAGCAAAATAAAACAAAAAAATTAAAAAGTTATTTTAGTTTTAGAAGGAGTTTGAATAGATGGATAACCACTGTTCATAGGCAAAGGAAGTAAGATATGTTCTAAATCTTAAGATTTTCTATTCTGACCTTGTATTTATGTTTTAATCATAAAAACAATAAATAGTGATGGTATTAAATTTATCTAATTTTATAAGCATATAAAATTAAATAGTAAAGGTATATATATTTACATTGCAATTTTCAATATCATTCTTATATGAAAATAAATACAGAACAATCTTAAGTTATTCTTTATTTCATATATTTTTACTTAGGGATAAATATCATAAAAATTTTTAAAAAGTAAAGTGTCTAAATTAGAGATTATATAAACATAAAATTAAATAGACATTTAGGAAAGAAGTGATTAATATACATAATTCAAGATTTTTTGTTCTTTCTTTGGCACAATGGTTTCAGAAATTAGAGATTTAGGATATTTATATTTGCCACTTAGAGACACATTTTTCCTCAAAATATTTTATGTTACTAAGGTTATTAATCAAATCAAGTTCTTGTAAGCCTTATTTGTACTCATATTCACCAAACTATCAAATGTCTGGAGAAGTACTACTATGATGGGCATGGTCTATACCTGTGATATGCAATATAGTAGTTGCCAGTCTTCTGCAGCTTCTAAGCACTTGACATGTGGCTAGAGTGACTGAAAATCTATATTGTTAATTTTTTTCATTTTAACTCATTTAAATTTAAATTTATAATAGCTACATGTAGGTAGTAGCTACTATTTTGTGCATGCAGGTCCAGACAATCTTCATGCATATCACGCGTGAATGCTTTCCATGTACGATTTTCACATACAACATTATAATTAAGAGCCAATAATGTCTCTTAAATAGCAATAATTTAGATTCTAAAATACTTGTTTCCTTATCGCAGTTCTTGAATTAGTTCAAATACATACTCAACTTTTCAAAATAAATTTTCTAATCTATAAAATGATCAATTGAATGTAACTATTCGCTAATATTATTTATCTCTAAAAACTATAATTATATGCTATGTCAGTAAATTAAAAAATATATATATATACATATATATGTGTGTGTATATATATATATATATATATGCTATGTCAGTAAATTAAAAAATATATATATACATATATATATGTGTGTGTGTGTATATATATATATATATGTTATATATATATATATGTTATATATATATATTTGTTATATATATATATTGTTATATATATAACTATATATATATATATATATATATATATATATATATATATATATATATATATATATATATATATATAACAATGAATAAGAGTTCCTAATTCTGAAATCCAGATGGGTAAAATGATCTGGGCATTGTGTCCATAATATTGGGCTAAGATTGCTCATTTCTTAAATGGAGAAAATAATGAGTACCTCATTTTTCGAGGTTCTAGCAGGGAAGCACAGCTACTCTTGTACCCTTGAGCCAATGGTCCCCTTCTCTATCCGGGAAGGATGTCCTTTTCAACCCAGCACCCAGCTTCAGGAGGGATGCACATGGAGCACTGAAGGAGGAAGGCGACACCCACTTAAACAGCCAGATCAGCCGAATCAATCCTGGTGATCAATGGGGTGACATATGTCACAGCCAGATCACCCTCATATCCAATGGGTAACTCATTATAGATGTTGATTTGATATAGTTCCTGAAACATAGTAACAAATCAGTAATTCTATTTCTTAATATATGGCAGATATTGCTAATTTTTTCACAAAAGTCTTCTTTATTGTCATAGAACTACTGAATTCTTGCAAGCACATTTCTCAGCTTGATTTGAAAATAGGTATGGCTTTATGACTAATCATGGCCAATGGACTGTGTGTGAGAAAGATATGAATAGATTACAGGTCACCTCCTTAAAAAGATGATTGTTCTTCATATCCTCTATTCCATGGGCTAAAAGGCAGAAACGCTGAGTCAGTTGGCATTGTAAGCGAGATTAGAACATACCTTAGGGAGTATTTTACAAAATAAACCTTTCCCAAGAACTTAGCTGTTTTTGTGGAACAGACCGTTCTACATACTCTGGACCATTACATACACTCTGCAATATTACATAAGAAGAAAGAAATATCCATCTTGTGTTGGAGCTCGTTATCACAGAGGCTTACCTTACACTCCATGAATACGTGAAATTGATACTGGGAAACATGATGCTCTCATAACAAAAAAGAAATCTAAAATATGTGGCACTGGTTTAGCAGTTGGGGCACAGGCAGGATAAGTGTTGCAGGATAGGAAGCTTATCTTTGACTTGGCAAAATAGGTGGTCATATTGTCACCCATGAAAACATAGAAGAAAGAGCATGTGTTTATTGAATATGTAGTTCTAGAAAAATGATTAGAAAAACTAATATTATTGGTGTTCTTTGATGCTTCTGGTAGATAAAAGGAAGGGGTGCATTTAGGCAAAAAAGTCAGTTAATTTGCAAGCAGAGATAAAAGGGATTTCAGCTCTGCTGGAAAATTTCTACGCATATGGGCTACAATTTAAATTGATTGAAATTTTGGTAATGTTGAGCTTCAGAGTTGGAAAAGCCAAAGCTTCTGAAGCTCAAGCAGCAGGAGATAGGATTGTCATTCAATGTTTTTTTTCAAGAGCCTCCAGTTCAATGCCAGACAGTGGCAGCCAGCTCAGCTGCAAAGAAGAGATTAATGGCGCTGCTCTCCCCAACTCGTTCCAAGCCTGCTGTTTCATCTGGCCTCCCAAGAACTGTGACCAGATGTGATCTGTGACTGTTGAAATTATGGGAAACAAATAAAGCAAAACCTCTGAGGGAATCTATGTCCCCAAAGTACATAAGCCTGCAATCACTAGGCTTAAAAAAGCTGTTCAGTGTGTAGTCTTTCATGCCCACTTTAGATGGGGCCAAAGAGGATAATGAACTAGAAAGCTCCTTCTACAGGGAAAAAAAGAGTCCATGGAGGATAATGGAAAAGATAATTCCTAAAGGATAGAACTAAAGTTGCCAGATGGGAAATCATAAAAATTTTTCCATGCAGGGCAGCATTTTTTCACTATATCTGCCAACAGAGATGGATCGCTGATATATAATACTGACTGCAGTAAGCTTTCAACTCTTCTCCCCACAAAGCCATCCCCCCACCTTTTTTTTTTTTGCAGTTTTCTAGTTTCTGCTTCAAAATATATATTGAATGGAATGGATAAATTGTCTTTTGATTTATCAATCACCAGGAAATGAAGATCTATATTTTGACTGGCTGCAAATTACAATGCTCCCTCCAAGAACATGGAAAGTGAGCTCCAATCAGTTAACTAGTAAGTTCTTTGTAAAGTTACTGATAATAGCAATAATAGAAACTTGAGTATACTGAAGTGAACCTTTTTAATTAATTTTGTTTCCTTTTTTTGACTGTTGTTTCTTTTTACGAATAGAATTCCCAAGATTCAAATGAGCACATGGCCACAGAACACTGGTCCAATGCCGCTCTCCATTGCATCCATTGACAATGTCTATATAGCAATATTCTGCTCACTGCAATGCAGAAATGGGTATGCAACTCTTGCCATTATCTATAAGAGGAAGTTGCTTGTCATCTATTTCATCTTTTCTTCCCCCTGCAGGCTACATCAGTAACATATTATGAATGATGCAGTTTTGACCATGTAAATAAATAAAACATCCTAAGGCATGCTAGAACTATAAAATACTTAAAGAAACCTGAATTTTAGGATAACCTCCTTGAACAAAGCCAGCCATTCGCTCTGGTCTGCCCATTTATCTGTCAGATTTTTTCCTTGAAAATTTTGTAAATACATATCCTCTGTTACCTTGGAAAATTCTGGGCTAATATAACTTTCTAGCTTTAGTCATGGCATACCATTTCAACTACATCTATGACAAAATTTTTCGTTATCTTTTAAGTGTAAGAAATTTACAAATATATGCTTAGAGTTAATTATTCTCTATCAAATTTTTCTGCAATGTGGTACGGCATTTCAATCTATACATGCAAGATTTCTTTTTTCTTGAATTTCCAAATTTATTATTGTTCAAGTAGGTAAGTATGTGTTCACTAGCCAATACTCCAATAATCCTAGAAATGTGTTTTATTTTTCAGGGTTTATTAGTTTTCTATTGCCTTCAGACAAATTAACATAAATTTAGTGTGTTGAAATAACACAAAATTATTATCTTATCAATGACAAATTGGGTCGGAAGTCCAAGATGGGTCAGATTAGGCTAAAATCAAGGTGTTGGCAAGGCTGAAGTGCTTTCTGGAGGCTCTAGAAAACAATCTGTTCGGTTTATGGCCATGCCACCCTGAACGTGTCTGATCTCATCTGATCTCGGAAGCTAAGCGGGGTCGGGCCTGGTCAGTACTTGGATGGGAATACCAGGCACTGTAAGTGTTAAAAAAAAAAGAAAAAAGAAAATAATCTATTCCCTTGTCTTTTACACCTTCTAGAAGATTCCTAAATGTTAGTTGGCTCATAATCCCTTCCTCCATCTTCAAGCCAGCAATTTACATCTCTCTGACCTTTCCTCTGTCCTCACATTTCTCTCTCTAGCCACAGCCCAGAAAGACCCTCTGCATTTAAAGATTTACATGATTATAATGGGCCCAACTGGATAACTGAGAGAATCTCTCCATCTCAAGGTGCATATCCTTTAGCACATCCGCAAAGTCTCTTTTGCCATGTAACATACATACTCACAGGTTCTGAGGATTAAAACATAGGTACCTTTAGAGGGCTACTATTATCTCTATCACACATGGCTTATTACTTCCTTTGGTTTGTTTCAAATATATAAGGAAAAAAGGCAATTCTTCCCAACTCTTTCTAAAAATAGTAGAGAGTTGAACAATTTCTAACTAATTATATTGGGTCAGAATTATTTTATTACCAAAACCATACAAAAATTTACAGAAGCAGATTATGACATTCTAATATCTTCGAAACACAGATGCAAAAATCCTTGAGATGATATTTATGTTCTGAACTGTCCAATAGTGTCTCCTAAATAAGATCCTGAATCGGATTTTGTATTTATGTCTGCTTATTTTCATCTAATAACTTTACAGGAAACATCTTAAAGGTAGTCTGTACAGTCTTTTGGGCTTGTGTGCATTTTTATTATTATTACTATTTTGGAGTTCATTGCTTTTCTCTCTTTGGTTTCTGTTATCAAAAGCATGAAAAAATTTTTACTCTTTATTATACCTTATAAGATCAATGAGTGTTTAAAACAATCTATGTGTCTGTCATAGCTTTATAGATAAGATTTTTTTATTTGTTTCTATCCTTCTTCCTTATTTTTTTCTAAGTATCATTTCTTAAGTATCACTACTTTCATGATTAATTTACCCCCTTAAAACCACAATGATCTGAAGACACATCAAATTTAAATTTAGGATTTAAATATATCTTTACTTTTTAGCCAAAAGGAAATATTTTATTACTTTTCTTACCTCTTCATGTTTGAATTTACTAGACCTTTCTTACTAAATTTGCTCACTCTTTTATCCTGTCAGATCTATGTTGTTGTTTTTTATCTGCCCATATTCATATTTCATGTTACTAAATTACTTTGACTGAGAAAGATACTTTTGAAGAGTGGAAAAGAGGGCAGAAGAAATATCTATTTAAATGTTGTTTCACTCTACAACATGTTCAAATAAAATGGAGTTTAAGTCATAATTGCTAGACTTGCAAACTTGCTCGCTAAATAAAAATGTTTAAATATCTACGATAGGTCTTACAATAATTGTAGACATAGTTCAAAAAGAAAGTGCCATTAACCAAAGATGGGGACTACAGTGTGTTATTGCTGCTGAGGGTATTGACAACTGTTAGTAAAACCTCTACAGGTATAATGATAATGAAATTAAGAAAATCTCAGAGAACAGTTTTAGTTTTCCAATATATATTCTTCTCTACTAAAGAAATTATACTTTTCCTTGAGAACAGTCATAAGACAAGAGTTCCAACTAAATTAAAAATTAAAAAGAAAAAGACAGAGTTCTAAACATCTGGATGATAATTAATTGCTAAGCAATAAACAGCAAGAGTAAATCATAAATCATAGCAAATCAATAAAATTGCCTCTTTTGTAAAATCCTAAACTTAGATGTTAATTTTAGTACATTCGTTAACTATACTGTCATGTTTTCCTTTATATATTTTATTTTAGTTCGAATATGCATGATCCTTTCATATGGAACAAACACTAATGTAGGTGTTAAAAAAGAACTATATTACTATCAACTCTACCCTGAAAAGAATAACAGAGAGTAACTGAATAGTAACAAAAAAGGAAGCAATAATACGACAAATAATAATAATTTACTACCTAATTAATAGTAAATCAATAAATAAAACTATCCTAGGACTAAGACACATAACTACATATAGATACTATCTCTGATATGTGTTTGCTATAACATCCTCAAAACAGTTTAAGTTCCAAAGAAGAAAACAGAATTATCTTTTAAAAATGAAACCATGTTGATTCTTGCTTTAAAAAAAATCCAAGTGTGAAAATAAAATTGAACCACTGGACTCACTGAAAATCTATTATAAGCCATGTGATCTCTCTTCTGGCATATTTTGTACACAAAACATGGAGTCATTTAATTATAATTTTAAAATGTTGAGTATACATGTTATATCTATTTGAAAGTCACTAAGTAAAGTGTAAATTACATTTTCATTAATAAGACTATGTTTTAAAATATCAGAGGACAAGCAGTTGCCAGAGCAACTTTTTCTAATGCACAACAGAGAGCACTCATAATTTTATATATTATTTAAGAATGTTCATAAGCATTTTGCAAGGTAATAAATTGGCTGATTGAATAGGAGTGTACAGTATTTTAATGAAATATATCAAAATTTATTGCATTTTTGTCTGCCTTCTGAGGCACATATCTCTATTCCCTGGAATTAGGCCATTAAAGTCACCCTCACCATGGTGCCATTTATGTCAGGGACTTTCCACTGTGACATGTCGCCATATTGGATTTGAATACATAAATGGAAGCATCAAATAATCAGAGAGTAAATATTTTTTCCAAGGACAATTAAATGTGATCAATGTCTTACACACACACACACACACACACACTCACACAGAAAAAGTAATCTTTCTAAACTACATTAAAATTTAAAAATATACATCAAAAATAATTTACTTATCAATCACTTTGAATATGCAAGACACACACATACTTATAACATTATTTCCTCTCATTTTCCAGAGACTGGTGCCTGAGTTGAAGAAAATAATCGTATTCATTTTCTACTGTTGTCGTAGCAAATAACCACAGACTTAGTGGGTTAAAACAACACAAATTAAGTATCTCATAGTTTTGTAGGTCAAAAGTTCTAGTTGGCTCCACTGATTACTCTGCTCTGGATTTCACAAAGCCAAAATCAAAGTGTCAGCCAACTGGCCTCTTCTCAGGTTGTTGGCAGAATCCAGGTCCTTATAGACATAGGACTGAGGTTCATTTCCCGCTGTCTGTCAGCTGGCAGATGCCCTTAGCTCCCAGAAGTTTTTCTCCGGTCCCTGCACATGGGACTCTGTATCCCACAGCCAGCAATAGTGCTTTGAAGCCTTCTCACGTGTGCACTCTCTGACTCACCTTCTGCCACATCTCTCTTGCCAGAGAAAATTCTCTACATTTAAGGGCTCATGTCATGAGATGGGACCACCTAGATAATCCAAGCTAATCTCCCTTTTTTAAGGTTCATGACTTTAGTTCCATCTGAAACGTCATATGTGCTATGTAATTATGACATATTCATAATTTCTGGCAATTAGGACAATGATACCGTTAGAGGAGGACACTACTCTGCCTACCACAATAACAGACCACTGTGATGTAAAAAAGAACTCTTTATTACTAGAATCATAATTTAATTCAAGACTATTTGAAATATACACACACTGAATGACTAGTTTTCCTCAGCTTTCCGTTGGCAAAACAAACTTGTATATTTTAAGTAGACACAAAGACACTCAATCGCACAGTCAAAGATTGGAAAATTAGAATTCTAATTCATATTTGAAAATAGATTTTGAAAAGTGATTTTCATGAAATAAGTATTAAACATAAGTATTACGTTCTCTCTACATAAATATGTATATATAAATGTGTAAATATAAACATGGATGTGTACACGTGCAGAATTTTGGAGAAAGTTAGGTAGTATTGTAAAGACTTTTATGATCTAAAAAGTGTGTGTGTGTGTGTGTGTGTGTGTGTGTATGTGTGTGTGTGTGTGTGTGTGTGTTTATTGAATTAAAGCTGAGAAAAGAATAGAAGTTTGAGGAGATCAACCAGAGAAAGGTTCTTTGAAAATTAAAAAGTAGTCTGATTGGCATGATAAATTCTTCCTTCCTTGCTCTCTCTTGCTCTTTTCGATAACTCATGCAGTGTTTGCACTTACTCTTTTTAGCTCTGCTACAATTCACATGCTATATTTCTTTCCCTGAAGGCCAAAATTAGCAAGAATACAGAATATTTGAACAACACAATAATAATTTTGATCTATCTTCACTATTAGGGAAAACACATTTGTCATGAGCACATAGGGATTGCATGCAGAAAATGACTAAATTCAAGACAAAGACAAATCTCAATATATTTCACTCATGGTAGCATAACAAATCAGGGTTATTTTAATATGATTAAATTAAAAAATTAAACCTTGAAAATATTATGTTAAGTAAAATAAGCTGGACAGAAAAGGACAAATATTGTATTAATCCATTTACATGAGGTAACTAGACTAGGCAAAATCATAGAGACGGAGAGTAGGACAGAGATTGTCAGGGGAGAAGGGAAGAGTAGAAGGAAGAATGGCAAGTTATTGTTTAATATGTAATAAAATAGTAATAATCATTGGATAACATTTGGAATGTACTTAATGCCACTGAATCATTCATTATAAATAGTTAAAATAAATTTTGTTATATATATTTTACCACAATAAAAAAGTGATAAAAATTATATCTATTTCTGAAAATCACACATATACATCTTCACTATTTTGTGGTTCAAAGAAAAATTAAATAATTTTGACTGTAAAATGACTGTAAAAAGATCACATTTGAAAATGTTGACATGCCATTATATCTGTACCTATGGAGCAAATTTTCATGTAAAGGTTTATATAAATAAAAAGTTAGAAACCACATGATATCATTTATATGTGGGATATAAACCTAAAAGCAACAAACAAACAGGACAAACAAACAGAGACTCATAGATGTAGACAACAGACTAGTGGTTACCAGAGGGTAGTGGGGACGGGGGAGGTAGATGGGGTAAAAGGGATCAAATAAGTGGTAACAGAAAGAAATCTAACTATGGGAGGTATATATATATACACACCTTACTGTTAAATTGTACACCTGAAACTTACTAGATTTCATTAATCACTGTCACCATAAAAAATTAATTAAAAAAAATAAATAAAGATGCTATGCTGTGGTTTTGAAAATGAAGGAAAGATTGTCAAGTGAAGGTATGTAGGTGGCCTCTGGAGGTTGGAAAATGAGAGGGGATAAGCTCTTTACTAGAGCTTCCAGAAGGCTCCTTGATTTCAAGCCAATGAAACTCATTTTGGACTTCTAACCTTCAGCACTGTAAGATAATAAATTTGTCTTCTTTACAGCCATTACATTTTTGGTAATTAATTAAAGCAGCAATAGATAACTAAATACACTGCTGTATTCTCAGCATCTACAATAGTCCCTCGCACAAATAAGTCAACTAATTAAATTGTAGATTGCAAGGTCCACATATTACTGCAGGTTAATTGACGTTTCATAAATGTAATTATAGCCAATGTATGAAATCTACTATATTCATGTGAGTGTATTAACCAGCAGCTCTGTCTCGACTGAGCATTGAACACTGGATGCATACCTAAAAAGTGGAAAGAAACTCAGAAGTGGAAACATTAGATGGCTCAGATCATAGATTTCACAGAAATATAATAAGATTGGGTTGAATAATTTCTAAATTCCTTTTCAAGCATGACATTTCTATAACAAAAGGTCAAGAAAAAATTAATTTGTCATAGGTGGCATTTTCTGCATTATTACCTATTTCACCAGAAAAGTTGCTCAAATTAAAACTTATAAATCCATGTAAGAAATAATTCCCAGAATCTTAAGATAATTAAGAATAAGAAATTTATAGGAATGAAACAAAAATAAAACCTTTCCACTAGCTTTTATTTTAAGACCAAATATTTTACAAGGCTCTTTTTTGTTTGGCAATAGTTAAGTAGGTTTCAGCATTTTAAAACTTCATAGGATGCTGTAGACTGTGATAATCATTCACTAATGTATTAATTCATGAATTCACCAAATATTAATCAAATACTTAAAATGAGCCAACTAGTGTTCTAGCTGTATAGAAAAATAAAGTCAATTTTTGAGAAGGCAGAAGCCATCAGTGCTGGGATGGCAGATTCAATGTATTAAAATGCAGCTCTCTTGAGAAAATACAATTCCATGATAATTTCATTTGACCGAATAAGTCCTAGGAACATCATGAGATAATCTAGAAGACCTATGTCTCTTCAATTTTAGTTGGTTACAACAAGGTTGTGACTATAATAATAGCCACTAAGTCATTTGGAAGTTTTTATGATTTTTAAAAACACATAATATAAAGTACAAATAATTTTTTAAAAAAATAAACGTTTCCAGTAGAGGGTACAATGAAAAGTTTTATAATTAAGAGGCAATTATATTGAAAATCTGATTTACTTCTTATAGGCCACACAGTTTCCCAAAAGTTATTTATAAGATATTGCAAACCCCCACCCACTCCACAAATAAGCAATTAATTCTACATTTCCTCATTTCAAAAATTTCCTTAAGAATTCAAAACTAATTCCACTGTCACAGTAAGTACTATTGAACCATCCTAAAAAGAAAATCAACTTAAAATAAGAAAGGTCGTTTTTGGAGAAACATTTAAATTTTCATATTTATTCCTCAACCAATGCAAAATGAAAAACGATGACGTCATTTTTTGCTGTGAAAGTTATTTTTTGATTTTATCAAAATATTAAACTATACAGGTACAAGGATATGTTTCATGCAAAAATATTAGTTATAAAAATGATAGAAAATGCTATGTAAGTAATTTTTGCTAAACATAATAATCCTCAATTGTTTTATTAGATGCCAGCGTTTCTTGAAAGGAAAACAGATTAGAATTGCTAGGTTAAACTTCATCTCTGTTTCTTTTTATTAGTGAACATTCTAAACTACAATTTCTCTTTATGCCTGCAGTTGACTTCCTTGTATTAAAAAGATGATTTCTTGTTCATACATATTTTCTTATGAAGTTTCCTAGTTAAATCTGATCTTAAGTTTTAAGTTCTATTTTCCTATATATCAACCAACCTTAAATTGAACAACTATGAATCATGTTGTATCAGGAATAAAAATGTTCAGATGAGATAGAAACCACTGGAAGTAGCCATATACTTAAAATCTAGTGGGAATATTACTGATACACTATGGAATTATAGAAATTTTTCAAAAAAATATTTTTAGGTAAATTTCTTATTTAGCTTTCACATTTTTATACTGTCAACTTGGACAATCTGGAGTGACATTTCCAGGAAATCGCTCCTTTGCATGGTTCCCTCCTAGAGTTAAAAAAAGAGAAAGAAAATCAAATAAAATTTGGAGGGCAGAAATAAAGCCAGCATACACTAGTCTCTGAAAGTCACTGTGGTTAGATGAGCCAAAAAAGAAATTTAGAGGTGCTGTCAGCTTCCAGCTTGTCTTTGCCCCACTCCACATGTAACAGATAAAATATAGATACCAGCAGGATTCTGTTATTCTCACACACTCAGCATCCAGCTCCTTCCCCCAACTGCTAATGGGGTACATCATCATTTACCCCAGGCACACCACCAAACTTAGAAGCGAAGTCATCGACTCTAGATTCAGCCCTGTCTGATAATGGTTATTGATGCCAGAAATAATTCTAGAAGAACAAAAAATTAGAGATGAGACTCTCTCATTGGTACTTTCATCTGACTGGATTTGAAAGCTACATGTTCCTATTGCCAGTATTAAAAAGAAGATTGAAAGTCCATGTCAAACAGTAGAAAAACAATTACTAAAGTTTTCAGCTCTACACACCTGTAATCAAGTATATACTGAAAGTAAAGTTTTAATTTATCAATTAGGTTCTGGCATGATAGAATAACAATGTAAATAAAGAGTTCAAGGGAATTGGGGGGCTGTTTTTAGGCACACTGAGCAATTTAGATTTTGTTTAAATAAAGTGGACTCTTATCTCATTCAAATGTCACCTTTTGGAAAGTCCTTCCAAATCACCAAATCTAAAAAATTGTTCCTAACAAGATATTTAATATAATCCTGTTTTATTTTCTGTAGCCCATATTTCTTACTATTTTTCTGTTGTGTTTGCTTATCATTTTCCCTACACAACATAAATAAATATTCTTTGATTGCAGGAACCATGTCAGTAAAATTCACCTGAAATAATAACTGATACAGAAGAGGGACTCCATATATTTTTAAGTTTGCTATCATATTATAATAAGGATTTTATGATTTTATTATTTATTTTTTTATAAAATAGTTTTATGAAAATGTGTTAAATATAAAACTATAAAGGTTAAAAAATTAAAAGATTTTTAAAATCAATAATAATTCTAGAAACCAGTCACTACTGACAGGTATTTATTCATCCATTGTTTTTTCAATTTTATTCTATTAAGTATATTATATATATTTATATCACATAAGTCTATCATACCAGTTAGTAATCTCCCTTTTTTCACTGTAGAAATTATGTAGAAAATATGGATTTTTTATAACATGGTTATACGTTTTTCTGCAACATCATAAAAATAGGTAAATATTATTAGAAACTTAGAGACAAAAGTTCTTTTCTAAGAATGACCTATAATTAGGAATTTTTTAAAAAAACATTAATAAATTTCACTACTTAAAAATTAAAGTCTTCCATACAGGAACAAAAATAAAGAATCACTGTCAAATATAAATGAAATTTCAAATTGGGAAAGATAGAAAAAATCTTCTCAAAGAATTAATATTAACATTGTACAGTTTTTGAAAATAAACAAAATGCTAAACTCTTCATAACAAAATTATATAATATAGAATCCAGATAAAACTCTACATGCTACTATTAATAAAAATTTAAAAAGAAAAAATTAAGTAACTTTAGTATTACAAAAATTAATTACATAATTAAAACAAAAACAGAAATAATGTCACCTAGTATACTGGCACAGAATAATTCACAATGCTTTACAGTTTGTGACAGTTTGTGCAAATATCGCTGATGTGAGTGTAAATTTTGAATAAACTTTCTGGATATCATTTTTGTGATTATTAAAAGCCTTAAAATACATATTCCTATGATTGTGAGATTCTACTTTTGGGATTTATGTCAAATAATGAAAGGTAAATGTGCAATTATTTATATACATAGAGTATTACTAATGTCTGATATAATTGGGACAACATTCAGGAAATAGAGGCATGTTTAATTGGATTAAAGAAAAATATAAATGGATGTTTTATTGTTGATAAAAATATAACCTTGTTTATTTAGAAAATAATTTTACAATGAATTTTCAATATAAAGGTAAAATGAATCATATTTTAATGCACACAAAAATCTGACTGGTTCTTCTGCACAAAATGATTTTGGATCATAGAAACAGGAGCACCTAGATATTGGATACCACTGGTTGTCACAATCTTCATCTCATGTGTTTTTCTTTCACCCTCTTGGTTATTTTCTTCCCTAAGTACTTGTCCAAGGTCTACACTGTCAGCAGTTATGTGTCCTCTCAGGAAGATACTCCCATGATATTCTTTTATGCTTGACAATACCAAACATGGGACCAATTCTTCAGATATTAAGAAAAAAAAAAGAACCATTCATACCCCAGGTAAGGAATGGCTGGGACTCTTGGTTACATAAGAATATCCAAAAAGATTATGAGACACATGGAACACGTTTCAAATCCTGAAGCTAATTAGTTGTCTTTGCTGAATTTGTCACATGTGTGATTATTAGAGACTTCAGTGCTCCTGCAAAGCCTTTTTTTCTCTTCTTCTTTTCCTACGTCAACCTACAACAAAGGAACGATGAGGGAGCTATTTCTGTTTAACTGCGGAAAATTTTCTCTTAAGAACATTCTGATGAGTGGAATAGTACAGGGCAGAATGATCCATGTCTATAAAAAAAATAATGGTATAATCCTTCACTTAAAAGTAGAAACTAAGTGGAAGGAGAGGGATTTTGATAAATTGAAAAAAATGGCTTCACTGGGGTTGACTTTGTGGAGTGGCACTGAGATATGAAACCAGACCTTTCCAAATGGATTGCTCAGTCACATAAAAATGATAAACTGTGCCTGACCAAATTATGATGCCCTTGAACTCTTTAACATTCATTCAGATTCTTATATTCCAAGATAAGATCGAAACAATAATTCTGCATGGATTTGTGTATTTTAAGTAGAAGACTACTAAACTCTCCAGTAACTCTTTAGTTTATAAATTCTGACCAGTCTTGGCCAGATCATCATATAACTCATTTCAGTCAATGACACCTTTAATAAAGAATCTTCTTTAACTCCTACTTTTTGAGATAACTAAGTTGCCTTAGTACTTTCTTGCTTGCTAAAGCAAGTCAAGAAACCTAAATTTGTTTGAGTACTATGTGTCCCTGGTGGTTTTTTGGCACTGAGATATAAGTAAATAAATGGAAACAAAAGGGGATTCTATTAAGAAATGACATTCAATTATTTGAAAATTTTCCCAATCTTGTGTCTAAATAAATAGTAATTTGCCATCAAAATTCTATTTAAGGTTCTGTTCACTGATAGCACCTTTAGAGACTTCCTACTTTTTGACAGAAGAAAACTAGAAATTAATAGGTATGAAAAAGGTCATATTTATCCAGCCATTTACTTTTCCAATTCACGTGCCAGAAGTTTTTACTTGGAGATAAAAATGGGGTATAGTATGACTACATTTGGGACAAATTAGAGTCTCCTCTCTTTATGAAGACAGGAAAAGGTCATTGACATAGAGATGGTAGAGATACAGAATCTCTCTTTCTGGGAGCAGGCACGTTCTCAGGCTGTGTATGGATGGAAGTTGTGAACTGAAAATAGATTTGCTGAAAACTATCTTCGCACATGTAACCTAAAGGAAGTCTTCTGGTACTTATAATGTCATTTGAGATGACCAGAATTTGGGTGTTAGTTGTAATATTAAAACTCTTGGACTGAATCCAAACCCAGTCGTGAAGTCTACTTGGAGTTTTGGGGTAAATTTTAATAGACTTCGTGTTGTTGTAACCGTATGTTCCTCTTTGTCTTGTTTTTCTTTAGACAACATCCTTTCAGTTTATGTTAATGTACCTATTAAATTATTTTAAACCCGGAATACAAGTAACCCTCAAATATCTACATTAAAACATATATGTATATATATTTTTAAACAAATGACAGTGATGACAAATAATAAAAAGAAAGTTGCTTGGAAAAATCAGGAAAATAAATAAATTCTACCCAAAAAATCTACAAAAAGAAAGATTTCCAATAAAATAACTAAGATAACAATAAATTAAAATTATGGTTCAAGGATAATAATTAATGCCTTAATTCATTTCTCCAGGTCCAAGAATAAAGAGAAAAGATAATTGGTAGGAAATAAAACTACCAATGAGAACAAAGTGACTTGAGATGGAAGGAATATAAAAGGAATGGAGAGATGATGGCATAATTTAAGCCTCCTAGCTAAAGCTCAATGAAACACACATGACATGATCTAGAGTTAGCTGCAATGATTACTTTATATGTGTCTTAGGGACATATGGCATCCTGAAACGATGTGTCCACATATGTTGTTATGTAATGAGTTTTCTTACTGTGTTTATGTAGATTAGTTATTCAAGCACAGAGCATGGTACCACCTGTCATTTTCCTAATTGTGACACAGACTGTTAAATTAGTGTACTGCACATTTATGCAGGGAGGGTGGAAATTACTAACACTGAACATTTTACACTGAGAATAACATTCTATTAAGGTATGCATAATCAACTCTCACTTATTGGTTGTTATGGAAGAGTATACAAAATTCAAAAGTAGAAAATGAAGGTGTGTGTGTGTGTGTGTGTGTGTGTGTGTGTATTTGTGTGTATGAGTGAGAGAGACAGAGACCAAGCAAGCTTAACTTTGAATACAACATCGATACAAAAGACTCTAGAAAAATGGTTAGTTGTTGCTATCTTCATTTCTTAATAACTTATCGCAATAATTCTTGATTGAAAGTAACATTTTCCTATTGACTTACAACATTTTGAATTTTTCTCTATCACAATATTGTTAAGAAAGGACATGAAAGCTTGGTGTAGATTATATGGCAATTAAAATCTAAAGGATTATATATAATAAATGATTTTTAAAACAATACATGGCTTTATTTTAATCACTACACTTACATTAATATTTTAAATGACATTCTAGAGAAGATTTAATTGCTTTCTCTGTGAGGAAAGGTATAACCTTACTTTCAACTTCATAGTCACAGTAGACTTTATTAAGGATATTTGCATATTGCACCTGAAAATTAAAGCAGAATGAAAACTTTTTTTGACTGAAGACAGATTAGTACTTCAAAAAGTATAAATTAATAGGCAGACATTTCTTTAAAGAGGACATACAGAAGGCCAGCAGACATATGATATGAAAAGTTGTTTAACATGACAAATCATCAGAGAAATGCAAATCAAAACCACGAGATGTCACCTCATACCTAGCAGAATGGCTATTGTTGAAAAGTCAACAAATAATAAGTATTGAGTGAATGTGGAAAACAGAGAACTCTCGTGCACTGTGAGTGGGATTGCAAATTGGTTCAGCCACTACAGAAAACACTAAGGAGTTTCATCAAAAAATTAGAAATAGAATCCCACTTCTAGGTATTTATCCAAAGAAATCCCAAACACCAATTTGAAACAGTATATGCACCCCTATGTTCATTGCAGTACTATTCATAATAGGCAAGATATGGAAGCAACCTAGGTATCTATCGATCGGTGAATGGATAAGGATTATATATATGGTGCATAAAAACAATGGAATATTATTCGGCAAGCAAAAAAGGAATGAAATCTTGACAACATGGAGAGACCTAGAGGGTATTATGCTGGGTAAGATAAGTGAGACAGAGAAAGACAAATACCATATGATTTCGCTTATATATGGAATTAAAAATAAATAAATAAATAAAGCAAATAAACGAAACAAAACAGAAACAGACTCAACAAATTGATGGTTTTCTGGCTGAGGATGGTGGGGGAGATGGGCAAAAAAGATGAAGAAATACAAGAGCTAAAAACTTCCAGTTATAAAATGAATAAGTAATGGAGATATAATGTATAGCACAGGGACTATAGCCAATAACATCACAAAAACTTTGCACGGTAACAGATGGTTATTTGACATCATGTGATCACATTATATGGAATATAAATGTAGAAAAACTATGTTGTACGCTTGAAACTAATTTAATATTGTATGTCAACTAAACTTTAATTTAAAAAAAAAA
>NW_011888808.1:4655413-4657841 GCF_000151845.1 Pteropus vampyrus | reverse complement strand
AAAAAAAAAACTTAAAAGTGCCTGACCAAAATAAATTTATTTTTTCTTTCCTTCATTTTAAAAATTAAAAACTCAATGTTTTACAAATCAAATAAATCAGAACGTCTGACACTCAAAATAATGTTTCTTTTTAAAAAATCTCCTAGGCTCACTCTCTTTCTAGAAGATTGATGTGTAATCTAGTGAGTTTGTATGTATTTTGCAAGGATTTGCAGCTCATACACACGCACACACACACACACACCAACAAACAACTTCTATTGGGATCATACTGTTTTAAAATTTTGAGATAAGCTCTCTTTCTTAATCCTCATTAAATATTGTCCATATTATCCTTATAGAATGTCATTTAATTTTATTTTAATTTTACCAAATGTCTTCTTATTTCTTGATGTGGTATTATAGTCTGGAAAACAGACTACGGGGTTTACACGCATGAGGTACACTGTGGTGCTATGACAAACAGATCTTGGAAATATTAGGAGTGCAGGGCTGAGTATAGAGAGCAGTTAAATGGCAATTTCATCCAAACATAGGTCTCAGTCTCTGTCTTTCCAATTTGATACAAGAGGGAAGGGCCTTATACTTCAAACATTGCATAGTTACTGCATCTGAGCTACTCCTGGGAAGGAGCTATGCTCTTGAGTGAAGGGGCTCTTTTTAGTTGAAAGTGATTTCCATAGATTCAGGTGAGAGTCTTTATCCCTAGAAGCTGGAGGAATTAGTGCCTCAGCCCTTTAGAAGGTCTGAACAGTACATTACAGAATCCACCACATATCGTCCTTTGCACTGCTTAGAACCAACCACATACTTTGCATCATACACAGCTAAAGTAGATAATTCTCTTTGATTTTGCTTTCTTTCCCAGGGGAAACATATGAGTAAGGTACCAGGACAAACTATCTCAAGTCAGCAACTGATGCTGTATTAGTCAGGGTTTTCCAGAAAACAGAACCAAAAGGATATAGATAGATGATGATAGATAGATTAGATAGATAGGTGATAGACAGATAGATAGATGATAGACAGATGATAGATAGACAGATAGATTAGATAGATGTAGAGATAGATACAGATATTGCTAATAGATATACACATATACAAATATATATTATGAAGATAATATATAATAGAGGACATACATTTTTATATATGATATATATGAGATTGATATAAATAGGAGATATATAAATTTATATATATAATAAATACATTCATAATATTCACATACGCATGTGTGTGTGTGTGTGTGTGTGTGTGTGTGTGTGTATGTATATATATAGGCTCATGTGGCTATGGAAGATGAGAAGTCCTATCATCTGCTCTCTGCAAGCTGGAGACCTAGGATAACCAGTGATATAATTCAGTCTGAGTGTGAAGGCCTTAGAACCAAGAGAGCTGATGGTGTAAACCCCAGTCTGAGGGCAGAAGAAGATGAGATGTCCCAGCTCAATCAGTAAGGAAAAATAAGAGACAATTTTCTCCTTCTTGCACTTTTTGTTTTATTCAATTCTCAATTAATTAGATGATGCCCACTCATATCATATTGGAAAAGGCAATCTATTGAGTCCAAAAATTCAAATACTAATCTCATCTGGAAACACTCACAGACACATCCAGAAATAATATTTAATCTGGACAAATAAAACTAACCATCACAGATACTCATCATATCCCTTCTCTATCCACCATCCTAGATTCCCCTCATCCTCATGCAGCATCTTTGCTAATCTCTACAACTCATTTAACAGGGCCAACTACTCCCTCATCGGGGAGCTCTCTAAAATCACCTAACTTCCCAGGCTTTGCTTCTGCATTTGTCCACTATCATGAGTAACTAGGAAATTCTGAAGCAACACTTCAGTGGATCGATCACCTAGAAATAAAGTGTATTTGTCTCTGACCCCATTATGTAACAGCAGCCCTACCTGTTCCTGATAATCAGTTTCAATTATATGTCCCCAATACCCAGGACAAGATCATGGATTTTATTTTTAAAAATAGCTTCAGCTGTACATCTAGTTCCAAATGCTCTTTCTGTAATTTTCAATTTCCCATCAAGAAAACGTCTACTGCAGTTCTATTGAAACTGACAGACTTATGACAGCTTCCCCAAGAGGATATGATGCAAATGATGATGTGTGATTTCAGATATTAAGTATCCCTCTTTGGGGGATGCTTGCAGCTCTGTGAAAAACAGTCACCATGTTTTAATGAAGCCCTAACTAGCCTCCAGGTAGATACCACATGGAGAGGTCCGCATGGGGGAAAACTGAGAACTCCAGCTTTTAGCCAGCAACAATCACCAGACATGAAAGTCAACAAGCTTTCAAATGATTCTAGTCTAAGACTCTTGAGTCTTCCTGCTGAGAATTCTGGTGTCATGGAGGAGAGGTAAGCCACACCCACTATGCTCTGTCCAATTTCC
>NW_011888808.1:4648855-4654073 GCF_000151845.1 Pteropus vampyrus | reverse complement strand
ATTTCGTTGGCTCTGCCTTCAGGAGCATCCCTGAGTGCAGCTACACCACAGTCACACAGCATTTCCATCTTGCACTCACACTCTAAGTTGACTCACCCATGAACGTGAAGCAGTCTTGGTCTTTTTCAACTTCCATCAGGTCATCATAGAAAGTTTTACAGTCACAGGTGTGAGCTGAGGAAGAGGCAATGGTTCAACAATTATGGATTTCATAGAAGGCCACTTGCTTCTGAAAATTTCTTGTTTTCTCTATAATCTGTGATATATGGTTCACGTACAAGCTATGATATATTAATTCTGCATTTGAATTTATTTCTGCTAGTTCTGCCCTTTCTTATAATACTGCAGGTCTAAGAGAATCCAACTCTGGGCACACAGTCGCTTCATTATCTAACCTTCCATTTTAATTGGGTCCAGGGGAAAACAAGAAAGTATTTTTTAAATACTCTATAATTCTCTTGGCAGAAATAGGGCTTTTCTCCAGAAGCCACTTAGGGTTCATTTTATTTTTTTTCTTATGAGGCTGGCCATATACTCCTCTTACGATCATGAAATTGTTTTCCACCAGAGATATTTCTAAGTCTAAAGAGTCTTCCACTCATATAGTTCAAAAGATATGACTGCTTGCTCCACAGTATGTACTTGCTTCAGAACCTACTGCATTGGACTCTACTCAAACCTAGCAGACTTACTTCTCATCCTTTAAATGTGTTGGTGCCGCATTCCGAAGTGTTGAGTATGATTCTTCCATAACTTAAGGAGAGTAACTAGGTGTTGTGTTTTCTTAGTGATGGTAGGAGCAAAATCCAATCTTAATATCCTTTTTTGAAAGAGGTTATTTCATGGTCAATTCCTGTTAGACAACAAATCATTTCAGTAGTGTTTAGGGAAACACAGTCATGACTGTTTATCAAAACTTTCAGTATTTTTTTTAATGTGATTTCTAATATACTACTTATCCGGTTTCCCTTCTGAATCTTGCCAATAGTGATGTGGACATAGGCCGCAGGAGAGATCCATAATATACTCTTAGACTTCACATATTGGGTTGTCAAAGCCAGGGAGGCATAATTTTGTCTGGAGGAAAACAAACCAAAATTTTAACAAAATTAATTATTAAGAAGCTAATATAGGTGAATTTTAATATTTCCCTTTAGTTCCCTGGGTTTTTAAGTTGCACAATCTAAAGTATGTCTTTTGCAATTAAAAAATAGCCATTGTTACAAAAAATGGTGATATGCAAAATTAAACACATTTTCATGAATTCTAATTATATACAGAAATCCTTTGAGAGTTATTCTTGTTGGGGTTAGCATAGAGGTAACATAATCACTGTCAGAATGTTTTTATAAAATAATGCTCTACATCTTACATTACCTAGACTCATAAGGCTCATTGGGTTTTGCAACTATAGTGGCAGTAATATTTACCTTACAAGTAGTATAATGCTAATTTTCACATTTAACAGAGTAAAAAGGAATGTAAGCGAGATGTTATTCTCTTAAAAGATCCTTTCTGTTGCTTTTATTCAGCTAGAAAAAATTTAAGTGAAATTCATTTGACTCTAGCGAATAAAATTGCTTTTAAAAATTATTCAAGTGCTCCCTGAGGTCAGTAACCATAATATAGAGTGGCACATGAGGGAGTGCTGACCATAAAATAAAGAATGAAGGGAACCATTATCAATTAAAAACAGTTTTCAAATATTTTAAAACATTAATGAAATAATCCCAAAGAAATATGGTAATCAGAAAAATGCAAAGCACTGATTACACTTCAGTTAGCAACGAATTTGCAACATATGGAGCAATTAAATCTTTATGGATCAATGATAACTTAACGAAGGTGCTTTCCAAAGTCAGTGTTGAGACCATGCATGAAGTTAGGAAAACATGAAGGTCTTTTAAGTTATAGGAACTTTATAAATCTGCTGAAAAAGGATTCTTTTTTTTTTTTAAAGACACTTTAATTTCCCTTGCAAATGATTTTTTAACTCATAAAATTCAAGGATCTTAAAAAAGAGAATAGTGACTGTTTCTGGGAAAAAAATCACAACCAGAATAAGAGAAAAAATTAACTTTTCTGAAAGCTTTCCAAGCAACATTTTACTTTTATAGGTCAGTTCATTCTGTATTATGTAATTTATGAGAAAATACCACTATATACAAATCCAAACAGATAGAATTAGGTGGAAAAAGTAGGAACTACTATAATGTTATTTAGTACCCAAGTGGAACATTCAATGGTTCTCTTAAGAACTGTGTGCCTTGAAAAAACATGCCTTTATTACATGTTGTTTGACGGGTTTCTCAGTTTCCTAAGAATTGAGACATAAAAAATATTTCAAAACTATACAATATAGCTGATGGCATTATAAATATAGCCGATTCTACTAATGATGTCCTCAAATAAATTTTCCTATTAACTGAATTTCAGAAGTAACATAAACTGAAAACACTGAACTTTTAATATCACTATTATATACAAGAGTATATAAAATAGATATTTCTCCTGTACAGTTAATATAATTGCAATATAAATATACTAGATCAATAATTTTAATTAAAATGGAAAACCACAAATATCATTTTTAAGACTATTAAAATTATATGGAGATGATATTTTAAATAAACGAATTTCTAACCTTAGGAAAGTTCACTAAGTTTTTAAACAATTAGGAAAAGTCAGGTAATTTATTAAATGTATTTTGCAATCTCATAAAGTTTCAATCATGAATGTATTCAATAATTTTTTTTAAATTAACACAATGTCCAACGCATATGCACACACACACACACACAAATATTTATATTTTCATATGTCCTATGATTTGGAATTGTAATGTTTAAAAAGACAAAAAATATTTAAGTAAAACGAAAAAGCATAAATATGTTCAAACCATCAATTTAAGGAATAAATTAAGAGATAAAAATGTTCCCTAATTTTGGCTCAAGTTTTGTAGTAAATAGACAATATATTGGCAACATGCTATTTTCTTAAAAGTGAATTTGAATAAAAAAAACTAACTGTGTAATAGTATTGTATAGCATATGCATATGTATTGTATGATATATATAATGTATATCATATTATATAATATATAATATATATAAGCAATATTGAGGTAACATAATTTGCAAATTTTTGTTAAATTTGACAAAACTAACATGCAACTCTTTGTGTTTTTAACATTCCTGCCTAGATGGTAACATTTTCTGTATCATGTTTATTACTAATTTATGCTTCATGCAATTTCAATAATTTTAAGGTTTCATTGTTCTAATAACAAAATTAGAAACTTCATTCAAAAGACTAATTCAATTGAATTGTAAAAACTTTACCTCAGGTTAGACCTTCACTCTTTCCCATTTATAGTATAATTATCTAATTTTCTCTAGTGACATTGAGAATCACAGTAGACAGTGTTATAATTTTTGCTTTAAATATCTAGTACAATTTAGAAAATTCAAGAAGAAAAAAGATATTTATGTACTCATAGCTTTTTACTTTGTTTTTCTACCTTGCAGTGTCCTAGTAGGACTTTAGGACTTGTTTTATCATTTCTTTTCCATTTTGACTGGTGATAAATTCTCTAGTTTTCCTTCATCTGAGAATGTCTTCATTTCTCCTTCATTTCTGAAGGGCATTTTCACTGGATATAAAATTATGGGATGGCAGTTATTTTCTCTCAGCTCTTAAAAAATGTCAGGCTACTTCCTTGTGGCCTCCAATGTTTCTAATGATATGCATTATTGTTTGAGTTATGTTTCCCCTACAGATAAATCTCTTTTCAAGATTTTCTCTTCTTTAGTTTTCATAAGTTTGATTGTGCTGTCTTGTCATCATTTTCTTTGTGTTTATCCTGTTTGGATTAGTTCAGCTTCTTGAACTTTGCCAAACTTGTTTGTCTTTTGCCAATTTGGAAAATTTTAGTCATTATTTCTTCAAGTTCTTTTTTCCATCCTGTTCTCCTATCCTTCCAGAATTTCAGTGACACAAATGTTAGATATTTTTTGTTAAAGTTCCACATATCACAGAGACTCTGTGTTTTGTTGTCGTCGTTGTTGCTGTTTTTGCTTTTTTAATATATTTCTCTCGTATATTGAGATTAGGTAGCTTCTATTTTCTGTCCTCGAGTTCTTTACATAGTCTTTCCAATTCCTCTGTTGTCCCCATCCACTGAGACTTTTATTCTGGTTACTAAATTTTTCAGTTCTAAAATTTTCATTTGCATATTCTTTATACCTTCATTTTCTCTGATAAGACTCCTCTTTTCCTTTTTGTGACTATATCATTTTATTTGCCTCAAGCATGTTCATATTTGTTCATTGAAGCATTTTTTTGATGGTTGTTTAAAAAATCCTTGTCAGATAATTCTAATATCTGTGGAATCTCAGGATTGTCATCTACTGGCTGTCTTTTCTGGCTCAATTTTAGATTTTCCTGCTTCTAGGTATGATAAGGTTATTATTGAAACCTAAACATTTATAGATTAGAAGAAACTGAATCTTATTTGGTGGAGAATACTGTTTTTTTAATGCCAGCTAGGGATGGAAGTCTCGGTTCTCTCCTCAGCTTTCACTCAGATGGAGGTGGTGGCAGAGGCTCCTTGTTATTGCTGAGAGCATATAAAAATGCAGGCTACTCACTAATCCTCCAAGGTTACCAAACTGGATAAAGCAAAGAAAGCTACCTGATTCTTGCTATCTTTGGCTGGTGGTGAAAATCCTGACTCTCCATCTGGCCTCCTCTGACACTACCTGGGGATGAGGGGCTCCATACCACCAGCCAGGACGTCAGTGCAAATCTTCCCTGACATGCAGAGAGGGGCTCCTGACTAACAAGTAATGATAATCAAAGTCCCAGATACAACAGCTTTGCTCTCTGTTCTACATTAAAAAATAAATTACAAATATGAAGGATATTTTCCCTCTATCATAAAACCTAGAGGTAGTGAGACTCTTAAATAGCATATATTATTTTCGTAAGATAACTTTTTTGATATAGAGAATACAGGTCACCTAAGTAATCTTTTTTACTTTAAATAAAGCCTACAATTTTAATATAAACTAGAGGTTTGTTTTAGTTTTCCATTTTCAACTATTGCAATGATATATTTTTATGTCATATATATTGTTCTTATTGTCTGCGTGGTACCACAGAAATTTAATGCTGGAAGAAATATTAAAAGATTTAAAAAATAACCCCTGGGGTTACA
>NW_011888808.1:4609071-4647967 GCF_000151845.1 Pteropus vampyrus | reverse complement strand
ATTCCGTTCTTTGACTAATCTTCCTTAAGTAATAACAGTGATGAAGCAAGATAAAAGTGTGAATCTGGGCATGTAGAATATTTTGCCAAGGATTGAGTAATTTCCTAATACTGTGTAATTAAAAAGGCTAAATGATAATTTCACAAACTTTAGTTTTTTGTATGTTTGAAGTAATTAAGAATTAATAGTTGTAATAAAAATGAAGATTTGGGGGTCTCACTCTCTGAAATTCCAAATTAGTTTTTCTTGTCTTGGATCAAGGAATCTACTTCGCAATATTATTGAAAATACTGATGAAAATAGTCCACTGATTGTGCTGTGGGACTTAGGAAAAGGGAAGGATATTTTACATATTGGAAAAAATCTTACAATTAGATAGAATCAAATTATTTTAGTTTGCAAGCTATAAACATTTAAAATAAAATTCTATCTAGTAGGTCTAACATTTTAATATTTTTAAACAGATTTTTAAAAACTGATTAATTTATTTTTACAAGGATTTTCATGAGCTATATGGCTATATACTATATAAACATAATAATAAATAATAAGTGTGTAAATCAGACATGAATCCCAGTATTGTAAGTTAAATTGCTCAGATCAAAGCAAGGGTATGGGGGTCAAAACTCAGAAATCTAGTTTCTTCCTTGTCCCTTTGGACCTTGAATCATTTACATTATACACAGTTTCTAAAAAAAGTTTTTGATTTGTAAATTTCTAATTAGATTATAAAGAAATTTAATTTAGCCCTCAGTAAACAATATGCATTTTTATTAAGATTAAAAAAAAATTACCAAGCCCAAATCAAACTAATTATTTAGCAATCCACCAGTATTTTAATTATAAAGAAAAGAACTTCATTGAAACTTCCTTTTCTTCTGGAGGTAGATGCAATTATCACAGGCATCCATTATTTTCATAATTTTTCATATGCAAATCCAGTGTACAAGCAAACCTATATAGATGCAGGTTTAGAAAATATTTCATGATTGAAAGTCTTCTCATTATGGTGGATTCTGATAAAATTTCTCATGATTAACTTTTTTCATTCTTGGAATATACCTATTTTATGATGATTAATGTTAATTGATGAAGTCATACTTCTAGTCCTATTATTTTTTGCAAATATATTTATAAGTGAAATCTTGCACTTTATCTAATTAAAGCAATGCTCACATTTATCTTTTTATAGTCTTTAGAATTTTATGATGAGATCACATGTTTTGAATCTTCATGGGAACGTCTATCTAAGGTGATTAGTGTGTGTTTGTGTGTGCGTTTTGGTATAATGGTTTTAAAACTTTTGATATTTATATTAAATTCTGGTTTCCAATTTACCTAGAGTCAATATAAAAAAATCATTATTTCTATAACTATTTACTGTTCATTTATATAGTTTAATATTTTAGGGATGTTTATGTTCCTTCTTTTGATTATTTTCTCAAATATATTTGATTATATAATGGCTGTGATTCATACATATCTCCTCTTTCATCACCATGTCATTTACTATATTTGAATTGTCTTTTAAGTTCATGTGTTACATACTTGTTTCTTATACTGCATTTAAGTTTATACATTTTTTCTTCTAAGTAGCCCTTACATACTTTATTATATTTATTTTGATTATAAAAATAATTGGCAAATCTACTATTTTTAGGTATTTTTTGTTTCAAGCTTTATTAGTTGCCCCATCCTCATTTCTGCACCATCAATGAAGTTTACAAATTCTCTACTCTTTCTATTCAAAAGACCTTAAAATAGATTGTGTTTAAGTTTTTATCAGTTTAGGTTAAAATGTTAATGTGTACTATCAAGTTATTTAAATGCATTTCATATCTCCTATCCTTTTCTGGAACAATATAAGGATTTTAGCATTATTTAAAGTCCCAAAGAAAAATGCCACACTCTTTGTTGTTGTTTAGGAAAGTTTACTTATTCTAATTTGTCACAAAATGGTTATTGTTTCATTGGTAAATATTTAAAATATCAATACAAATATTAAATTGTATTCATATTGTTTCTTGCTTCCCATTCTATTGCTTACAAATGTTTTAAAAATTTTCAATCAAGATCTATATTGTGAAAAATTATATAGTTTTTATGCCTAAAATATGTATACTTGACTATTCCTCTTGACTGAAAGTTTAATTTAATACAGAAGCTTCAGCTGATATCTACTTACTATAAATATTTTGAGTATATTACTCCAGGTTCTTTGGCCCTTATTTTTATTTAAAGAAAGTGTGCTATCATTCTCATGCTGTTTGTTTGTGGGTAATTTTCCCCTTTGTCTGGTGACTTTAAGGTTTGAATTCTGTCATTTAGGTCCTGCAGATTTGTTTCTGTTGTGGGTTTATGTTTATTATATTCAGATTTCCCACATTCTCTACTGATGGCACAACTTTCTTAAATAACTGACTTTGTTTTTATATTTTTATCTCTTTGAATGTCTGAGGTTTATTTTAGGTGTTTTAATCATATATAGCTTGTTTGTACTTTTTTTGAAGTACTTTTTAAAAATAAAATAAATACACATGACTAACCAGCACACATACACACAGAGAAAGTACTGGTGCCCTGGAAGCTAACTTTGAAAATCCAAAAGAATACATAAATTCACTGTTTGGAATTATAAGTAAATATAGCAAGGTTACAGGACCTAGATAGATATATAAAAGTCTATTGTATATCCTTTAAAAATAAACAATTTAAAATTACATGAAATCAATGAATGATCTAAAATAATATAAAATGAACAAAATGCTCCATATAAAATGGCATCTAAATCCATGAAATATTGAGAAACACATTGAATTTTCATTTGGTTACTTTTGTAGAATCTCCAAAGTTCTCTATTTCTTCGACATAAAACCGATAGATATTTTGAAGTTTTGTCTCATATCTTTATCTGGATTCCCTATGAGTGTTTCCATTTTCTCCTTTTTCTTTCTTTCTTGGGTTTGATTTTGTTTTTTATAATGGCTTTTTTTCTTTTGTCAAACTTTTTGTTTTAAAACTTACAGATGTGCTGGAGGACAAAATATTCTTATTGAGAGGGCTAAGGATCCCCTATCCCTTGCTAGCAATTTGAGTACTAACAAGTTATTCTAATCATAGAGGGCTCATTTGGGGCATCTGTAAGATTGGTGGTCTCTTTTAGTTTTGCCCTGGTCACAGGATGTGACCCTTGGAATCAATGGCTGCACATGAGTAGTTTCCCAGAGCCGGTGTTTCCAGATTCAGATTAAAAGCAACTTCATTTTTGCTGGAGTCTTGAAGTTGCTGAAATCATAATTCTTTAGCTTCCAAGAGTTTGCTTTCTGCTGGATTTCCTCATGTCTTATCCTTCATATACACAATTTTTTTTTTTTTTTTGATTTGGCAAATGACTCAATGTAAGAGAATGTACAGATTTTTTTGCTCACTTGTTTTCCTTAATTCCAATTTTCTCCCTCAAGTCACAGTCACTTTTCTGTTTGTATACCAGTGACACTGTTGCTTTCTGCCAGGACTCTACAGCTTTGTTCTCCAAGAGTCCTCACAATGCTGGTTTCTCTTCTATTAAGGACTGAGTACTTCAAGCCTCATCAGCTTTCTAAAGCCTTCGAATGAATGAATTAGTATAATTCAGAATTCTTAGTTTTTTAGACAGTATCAAAATTCCCTGTTAACATATTTAGCATAATTACTTTTAAGTCTTTTAGGATACTCTATTTCTTTCCTAGTTATTGTACTTTAAATGGTCCACCTTGTTTCTTTGTTGACACTCTGTCATGCCAGTATATGTTTTTAGGAGTTGTAAGAGCTAATTTTCAATGGGTGTTGTTTCCTGTGAAAATAAACATCTATCTTGGGAGCTGCCTATCCTAAAGCTCCCACTTTTAAAGATCTCCAATTCAATTTTGCACCAGTGTATTTGTTGAGTGCTTCCAGCACATGCACAGTATGCATTGGGATCCAACTCTATGCTTTGCAAGGTACAAGGTTTTCCAGAACTTTTTGACCATGACGCTAAGTTTTGGTCAGATTAGAAAAATTAAGGTACATATCTGTTTCCAATACCCACAGGCTCTCTTGGAATCAGTCCTTTCTTTCCTGCCTTACTCTGAGTTCCCTTTTTGTTTGAGACATCTAGAATATTTTTCTCTTAGTTATAGGTTCAATAATATATGAAAAACTATGCTCTTATATTTTATTTGGCCAATCTATTATTGTAAAGTAGTACTGACTTGGAAAATTATCTGCTTAATAAACTAGGTTAACAAGAAGTCAGTAAGAAATCTGATTAAAGTGACTACTCCAACAATGTTTCTTTATAAAGGATTGACACGCAAAGTTAAAATAATTACCTACCCCTTGTTTATCATTCTTAAGATATATATTAAGATGTAGAAAATTATTAATGCTATGATAACTCTAATATTTAGAATATTAAGTCAAATGATTAGTATTGCTTATTACATTTGTCTTTAAAGGTGAAAAAATAATTGGTAACCATGTTTTGAGTAACATGAGTGATATTTTGTTTTGGACTCGATATTCTACACTGAATCCTTTGAGAGACAGGTTGATATTTTTCATTCGACAAATATTATTTTGTTGCTCCATGCTCATCATACACCAATTTAAAAAAATATATGGTTCTTTATATCAAGGTTATATTAAACTGAGAAACAACAGAAAGTACTTTAAGAAATAATCCTATAAATATATGCAAATGTAGCATAATGTTAAAAGATGAGACTCTCAGTTTCTTTTTTAAGAAATATTTATTTAGTAGCTAACGTAAGGAGTAAGAGCACCTAGACAGATCATACTGAGTTGATAAGAACCAGCACAAAACTCAAGTTAGTACATTAGAATTCTCTATTAAGATTTCTAAATGAGACTCCATTATAATGGAGTATAAAGGGTGTAGGCAATAGGGAAGATTGAGAGAGACATAGAGAAGATACGAAGCCGGGCAGGGGCGGTGATTTTGCATCTGAATAAAATAAGCTTCACAGAAATTTCCATTGCCTTTTTCTAACTATTAAAATTTTATAAGTGGATTAAATTATAAAATCAAATGATTTTATTTTTTTAATTAACAAAGTTTATTTTTGGAGCAGTTTAAGGTGAGTTAGTAGTATAGAGAGTTTCCATATTCTTCTTCAGAATGGCCTGAATTCCCCCTAATTTTAACATTTTGCATTAGTGTAGTACATTTTTTACAATTTCATTTTATTTTAATGAATGAGATGGATTTTCTTTGCAGTACTATAAATTTATTTCCTTATTATTATTTTTTTTTAAGTCAGGAAATGAGTTTTTTCTATCCGTAGCAGAAGATATGCAGAAGAGATTCCATTTTCATTATTACATTTAGGATGGTTCTGACGGCAAGGGAGATTCTGGAATGTAAAATTGCTTTTATTAAGGGACTATATTCTGAGGGTAAATGCAAAAATTTTCATTATGTAATGCAGGAATTATTTAGTCAGTTTTTACTTTAGCTTTTTCAAAAAGTCTGTGCATTGTATTTTTTTTTTTTAAAGAGAGAGACTTTAATTTTTTTTAGAGCAGTTTTGGGTTTAAAACAAAATTGAGAGGAAAGTATAGAGATTTTTCATATAAGCCCTGCCCCAAGCACGCATAACTTCCCCCATTCTCAACATCATCCACCAGAATGGTACATTTTTTTTTTTTACTAAGGATGGACCTACATCAACACATTATAATCACCCAAAGTCATAGTTTATCTTAGGATTCATTCTTGGTGTTTTATATTCTATGAGTTTGAACAAATGTATGACATAGTTCCATCATTATATTATCATACAGAGTAATTTCACGGCCCAAAATATCCTGTGTTCCAACTTTCATCCTCTTAATCCCAACATCTAGCAACTACTGAACTTTTTACTGAACCTATAGTTTTGCCTTTCTCAGAATGTCATGCAGTTGGAATTGTACACTCTGTAGCCTTTTCAGATTGGCTTAGTTTTCTTAGTAACATGCTTTTAAAAGTCCTCCATGTCATTTCATGGCCTTAAAGTTCATTTATTTTTAGCACTGAATAATATTACACTGTCTGAATATATGACACTTTACCCATTCTCTATTGAAGGACATTCTAGTTTATTCTAAGTTTGGACAATTATGAATAAAGCCATTTTAAATAGGATTGTTTCCCTTACCTATTTTATTTATATATTTTTACAAGTTTGTATTTTTTAAACTTAAATAACCAAAGGAGGGACCTAGTTGTTTTTTTAAAAACTAATTTAAAGTATGAAGTACCAAACAGTTTAGATAGTTCTACCTTCTAAGAGATAGTTATTTCTTTCTTGGACAAATGGATAATAGAAAATAGAATGATAATATTCCAAGGACATATTGAAATAAAGAGGCTATAATTTTCTGCTTCTTGTATTGGCCAGCCTTATTTTATTGGTAAAGGTAAAAAAAAAAAAAAAAAAGGTCCTAAACATAACACATTTTGTAGATTTAGTATAATTGGAATACATATTTTGGTAAATGTATCAAAGTTATTTTCAAACACAATAACATATCACATTTTCTATAGCATTTTTTGAAGTATAAGTGCCTTATATAAATTCTACATAATCTCAGTAACAGCAGCACACACGCACACACACACATACACACACACGCACGTACATGCACACTTTTAAAAAATTTGTTATATTGTATCTTAGACAAATATGCTTATTTGATTCACTGATTTTCAACAAATTATTTTCTTGTCCTCATAAAAACCCAGGTTAGAAGATCTCACAATCATTTTAAATATTATAAAGAAAATTGAATCAACAAATCTAAACAAATATCAGTAGTCAATATTTTGGTACTTTAATCTGGTGGGTGAGCTGACATAGCCTTTTAAAAATGGTTTCCCTATCTGGGTAATAATTTATTTTGTGTGCTTTATATCTTATTCTTTAGGATAAGTCCTCAATCACACAACTGATATGTATAAATTAGTAAAATGACATGCATATTGTCAAAACAAATAATATCAGAATGAGAAAGTATCTTTTCTTGTGCGGATGACACTATAGTTGAAAGATAATATGAACAGAAAACAAAGGTAATATGCATTATAGCTAATATCAATTGCTTCAGTCACTCTGCTCTCTCATTTTAAACATTTGGCTTCTAAGATCATTGTGGGAATAAACAAATGACAGATGAGAATGAGTAGAGAGACACCAACATATGTTAACCACTCAATCTAGAAATGACTCACCTTATTTCTACTGACATAACATTAGAAATATCTGTGTTGAGTGACCCACGTGAAAGGTTGGGGAAGTGGGTTTAACATGTTTCCTGCCCCTGGTCATAATATTCTGCTTCTCATATAAGTTAGCATTAATTTCACATAAAGTTAGAGGCTAAATCAGACTCTCGAGTGGGCATGAAGTGTGCTGGGGTGGGAATTCAATTAGAATAGTAATTCAATGTATTTATAATTCCATTTGTATAAGATAATCACTCTGAATTATTATTTTAATATATCCTATATTTATGTGCATATGTACCTTTGTGTATATATGTAGAAATGGGTGTATCTGTGTACATGTTTTTGCATATATGTACATATATATTTTTCCTTCTTTTATGAATTAAAATAAAACACCGCTTAACTTAATCATAGTGTAATTCAGAGTATGAGCTTACAGCATGAGTTTCACTGGGAATTAGATTTTGAGAAATGCTTCTAAAAAGTATATTCCAGGACAAAGATGCAAATTCTAAGTACATGTATTCAGAATATGGATAAAAAGGACTATGAAGAAATTCTCTTCACAGTAGAAACTTGGGAAGGCTCTGGACCATAGAGATAACATATCTTGTGTAAAAATAAGTTAATTATAAATGATAAAACCTGATTAAGTTACTTTCTTTGAAATTAAGTAGTCATATCAATTGGTCAAGTGATTTAATCAAATGTGAAATTTGGAGATTGCATTTTCACTGTCCACAATACAGAAATGAACTGAGTAAGTTGTTCTGAAAATCTTTAATACCAAATCAATCCAGTAATTATGTGTACAAGAGAGCCATTGTGTCATTTTTCTCTATAAACACTTTCAATATGTGTGTGATCATTTTTCTCATTTTATTTAAATTACTTCATTTTTGTATGCCTTACATAACACCGAGAGCAATGTAGGAATTTTTTAAAAATATCTCAAGATTAGAATTGTTTCTTTTTCTTTTAAAACTGAAACAACTGTATACTTTACAAATAACTTCAAATTTTGCAAGTCACTATGAAATAAATCATGAAAAGTTATTTTATATGATTTATCAGAAATAACACATTTATATGCTATAGAACTTCAGAAGAATAAGAAACAATAAATAATACAGAGTTAACACAATACAAAGCCATGCCGTCCTTTAGATACAATGACCATGAGCCACATGAGACTATCAAAATTTAATTTACTTAAATAAAATTAGTAATTCACTTTTTACTGTCATGCTAGCCCACATTTCAAGAGCTCAATAGCCACATGTAGCTAGAAACTATGGTATAGAACAGTGCAGATACAGAACATTTTCTTCATGGTAGTACTTTCTCTTAGAAGAGAACATCAATAGAATTAAAAACCAGTAGGATCTTTTTGATATTATTATAGCTCCTAAAGTTTCTGAATTATAAAAATCTGTAATCAGAATTAAAATTAAGGCAAGGATTCAGTGATTCAGTGTTGATTTACAAAATGATCTGTGCGATATATATGAATTCAGTCGACATTCTTTTCATGTGGAGTTTGGTTAAAACTGAATTAGTATTTTCATGTATGAAAATGTTATATAAAAAGATCACTAAGTTAGACTCAGTCTCATCAAAATTCAAGTTAGCGAGCTTTTGCACTGGCCATGCCTTCCAGAGGATGATGGCCCGGTCCAGCACTGGCAGTTACTCTTGAAACCCTGATGGCAGCTGTAGCTCTAGGTTATTAACGTTAAATTTGCTTTTAATTAGTCATGATTATCAACTTAGAGTGTCATTCTTTGAACTTTTGGGACTGACTCAGAATAAGCAGAAATGCAAATTATTAAATATGGGTCTAATGTTTTCAATTGAATATCTTCCAAATGTAAAAATTATTACTTGGTAGTTCTTGTCATTAGAATTCAGAGATTTTGTACTACATATAAAATTTATTCCAATTTATTTTGAAATTTTATTTAACAATTATTTCTTCAATCTGGTGACATGTGAATACCCAAAACTTCAGATCTTACACTATTTGATAGATGTAAGAAGTGAGTGCCATGCATGTTTATTGGTTATTTTAAATACTGCTTAGAAAAAAAAATGTGGCAAGAGGAATGGGTTTAGAGAATCGTAAAGAAAAACTTCACAATGATTTGAATCACTCATAATATGAGACAGTGATCTCTCTCAGTAGTTAAGTTCATTCTTAGAGATGCTGATCTGAGGTGGCTTAAATTTAGAGACTTTGATCATTACATCCTTGAAATGAAATTATAAATCTGCTCACAAAATCTAGAATATTAATTAATTTGCTGTTATCCTCCAATCAAGACATAGGATGGAGGGCTTTAGGAACCCATTATTTTTTACTCATTAGCATAGATTTCTCTTCATGTCATGATTTCCATTTTTCATTTAAATCATGCTGAAAATCTCACTGTTTCACCAGGAGAGCAAAGTAAATTGCTACAGAATTCAATGTGGGAATCTGTGAAGCAATTAAACACTAAAACAGACTAGCAGTAGGGGACTCTTTAGGCTCAGGAGAATAAATTAGGAATGATGTTAACACAGTTAAAGAGAAATTTTAATGGCCAGGCTCAGATGGAGAGTTTGTAAAGCCTGAAAAAATTTCAGAATGAGTATATTCTAGAATTGTACCTAAAATCTAATTAGATCTCAAATATAATATTATAAACATGTGTGCTCTATTTAGTAGAATCCTGGTAATTTTTGATTAAATAATCCCTCTTGTGGCATAATAGAATCCAGATTAGATGTATAATAAAGGTTGTACATGTTTCATATGTAGTTTAAAGAACTCAAATTATAAATATGAGGCACTGTATTAAACAAATATGTGTGTATGTGTGTGTATATATGTGTATCTTTATTTCCTTACAGTTTTCTAAAAATTCAGCAAATGTGTATTGAGTGTTTACCATATACTTACATTTAATCTTTAGGGAAAGAAAAGACAGAATTGAGTCCCTGGTTCTTGTCATTAATAAGAACACGGTCCCTCTGGGGAGACAGTGATTTATGTAGAAAGGCTGTAGGGCAAATATTATAACCTAGGCATAAAGAAATTTTCCTGAGATATGATTTAACTACAAATAATTGCTTTTTAATTAAATCTATCGTAATCCTTTAGCCTTATATCTGAGAATGGTTCCTCCAAGCACAAATTCTATGACTCAGCCTAGATCTTCCACATGAAGTCTTGTAACTGAATACCAATCTTCCAGACTTACGTCCAACAAAATTATTTCAAACAGTCATGGATTGTAAAAAGATATTTCTAAAATGATCCACTTAAAAACACTTTCAGAAGCATTGGTTATGCCAGTCTGTACCCAGTCAGAAACCACAGCAGAGACCACGGCAATATTTTGAGGGAAAAATAATATAAAGAATTATTAATTAGATACAAGGTCTTTATATAGGTATCTAAAAGGTAAAAAGAGAACTCTAAGATATCACCGAAGTATCAACTGCAAGAAGCAGCCACTTACTCTAGTGTTAAAAGAATAAAAGGAAGTATGGTAGTTGTAATAATTCAAACCTCTGAAGCACAGGGGATACCCTGGTTGGTGTTATTATCTGCGAGCTCAGAAGAAACCCCCTCCCCCAGCCCAGAGCTGACACTCACGCCTCTGAAGGACACAGCCAGTGCTTGTATCTCTGAGGTTGAGCACACTGGAACACTGAAGACTTGATTCAGCAACAGTTATAGACATGAACTGCTGCCCTTGAGATAAAGAAGCATTGCTGGGCTACTGCCCATTTAATGAGGATGCCCACAAGGAACTCACAGGAAGTACATGGGAGATGTAATTCTCAGCTTCCTTTTTCCACTCTTACAGTCTCAGTCTGATATTCCCTGTTGGCAAAGCCTTGCATAAATCCTGCTGGAAAAAAAGAAATGTGCAGAATCCCAGAATTAGCAAACCAAAGGAGAATATAGAAGAGTGGGTTTGGAGCTGAGAAACATTTGCTTAATAACTGGCACATTGGTCTATTTAATTTTAAAAAAATGCATTAGAAGCACAAGAGCCTACATGATTTCTATATGATTTGTCCATTGGCAGTCCTTTAAATGCAGCTCCTATCAAGCTCCCATCTGTACATCATCTATTCTAAGTGATTTAACCATTTACACATTTAATTAAATATCAAATATCATTTCAAACTCTACTATTATCTTTGTTCTTCTTGCTTTATTTGCCTATAATGAACTTTCTTCTTTTGTCTACCCAAATAGTGTCTTATTGTTTTCCAAGATTCTGTTCAATTTCGACTCTATCAAAGATAAACTGTTAAATATCTCACATAAAATCTATTTTTTAAATCATGAACATAAATCTATGTAACAAAGTCAACCATGCAGTAAGTAAAATAAAAATCCATAATAACAACAAGAAAGCATTACTGTAATTTCAGAATGAGAAATATAGATAGAAGATTTATTCATAATGAAATATTTTATGTATTTCCCTCATTAATCTGTGCTAAACCTTATAAGATTATGTTGCATAGGCAAGAAAGTGTGTTAAAGTAGAAAATATGGTTGGGTTCAACATGAAAAGGAAAAGCAATTCTTAATGAAATAAATCTTTTTGTTTAAGCCGAACTTTGAATAATTACTTTTATGGAGATTGTAGTTCATTTAACTTTATGAATACAATTCTCTAATGTTTTAAAAAATAGGTCAGGAAATTCTTTTTTCCCATGGAAAGATAAAAAAAAAAAAATGATCTGACAATTAGGGATTTTATTTCCAGAATTTTATGGCACAGAGTAGTTAAGAAATTTGCCAAGACAACAAATTACATAAAGTGGCAGACACATATTCATTAAACTCCATGCACTTTCTGTTGAGCCATGTTCCTATTACCAGAAAAGCAACTTATTTTAAACACAAAGCCCCATTCTACACAGTTCTTTAGGACAATGAAAGTGTATATCAGTGCAAATGGCAACATAAAGATCATTCATGGTGAGAAAATCATTTCATTTTCTCTCTTTGCCTCTCTCTCGTCCTCAAAGCCATGTATGAAATAATACTGAAATGAAACTTGTTCTGAACACACTGAAAGATCTGGAAAAATATTATCTTCAGAACCCAATTTAAACATAAAACTCAAGAAGACTCATATTTTTAGATCCTCAGAAATCTTGCTATCCTCTAAAGTAAAAAGACTCATTGCAAGTCATCAAATAAGTGAAGGAAAAGAGTTAAAAGGTAAGGTTAAAAGATAAAAGAGTTAAAAGCTAGTCAGGAGCCAGATGAAGGAAGGTACCTATGTGCCTTGTTAGAGAGTTTCCATTTCATTCTAAGTGAACTTGAAAGACATTGAAAGGTCGTAAGCAGTTGGGGGAGGGGGAAACCAAGTGGAAAATGATCATTTTAAAGAGCATCCTCTGCAACATCCTTGGATGTTAACTTCTTTTGGTAATCATTTCACAATATAAATGTATTTCGAACCATTATGTTGTACACATAAAACTAATACAATGTTATATGTCAGATATATCTTAATAAAATATAAAGAGAATCCTTGAAATACCTTGATAACATATTCGAAAATATCAAAATTGGCATCTGGGAGAATAAACGAGATGTGGTTATAATCCAGGAGTTAGATAGTGGCCTGGGATACACAGGTCACCGGAAAGTTGAAAATGGATGAATTGGAGCATTTCTATGAAGAAAAAAACATTACAACACATTAATTTATTAAATGTTTTGAATAAGGGCAATTCAATAATTAAGTATTTGACAAATACACAGACATTACTGACATCTGTAGAGGCAAAAAACTAAGAAGCAGCAGGGAAAAAAAAGCTTGTCATTCCTATAACTCTATATGTATCTAGTCTACTGTAGATCTATGACCATACTATTAAAAAAAAAGTCAGGAGTTTAGATATAGTTTATAGAGCATAGTACTGGGTTTGCCGAGAAATGTGCCAAGACAACAAATTACATAAAGTGGCAGACACATAGTCATTAAACCACATGTATTTTCTGTTGACCCACGTTCTTCTTGGATCACCTAAGGAAGTTATATAAAATGAAAAGATGAAAAGTTTCAGACAGACCAGGCGGAACAAAATGCAAATAGTTAACTATTTAAAAACCCTGACACCCATTGGTTTAAACTACCCTATATTTAATCGATCTCAATACCTGTCTATCACAGGAATAATGAAATCTATCACCAGTTACTGATATTTATACAAATAAGAAATGTGTTATGCCAATGAAGATTTCTCAGAAATAAAAGTGAAATGTAAATTTTATGTCAAAACAGATGTCATTCTAAGGTACATCACAATTAATATTTAAATTAAATCATGTATCTGTGTTCACGTAATGGCATTCACAAGCACCTTTTGAGATTATTCTTAGGTTACATATGATATGACAGTTAATTTTGTTATGATTGGAAACACACTACAAGGTTATATATATGTATATTATTCACTTTTTGCACCTTAATAATGGTATATACAAAAAAAAAATTGTGCCAAACCCCCTAAAAATGCTGAGATGCCACAGCGATTCTACCATAATAAACCCACAACTCTCTGTTAAAACAAAAGTGACGATACAAAAAGCCGCAGGGCAGAACTTCTTCTACTTGATCTGTGGGAAATAAAAGAGACAGCTTTATTCTAGGAAATGTGCTTATGTTCCAATATGTAGAACTTGATAGGTAACTTTAAATTCCTTGTAATCTGATTGTTTTTGTCAAAGAATTTAAGGCAATAGCGTTGTATGTAGAAAGAATATGTTATCACAAACATATTCTTCAGATGGCTGATATTTGTTCATTTTGTGTTTGTATTTTTTTGAAGATATTTGCCTCCATATATAAATAGAACCTTAAATAACAACAGCACAATATTTCCCTTCCAATCATTAACATTCCTCCCTTCATGGTTATACTGATTTTGAATATTGTATATTACTTTAGACTGTTTTTAAACTTTATATAAATGTAAACCTACTGTTTATACAAATTTATGTTTGGCTTTCCTCTTCAATATAGTGTAAAAATCCTCTAAATTTTTGAGTTTAGTTGTAGTTTTTTATAATTCTCATTACAGCACACTAAGCTATTTTGTGAAGAATATACCACCATGTGTTCATTCATTCTATTGCTGATGGACAGACATCTGCATCGTTTTCATTTGGGTCTATTATAAACAGTGATATTATTAACATTCTTTTAGTGAGGATATGAAAAACATTGCCATGAGTTTTAAAACATCCTAAAATTACAAAGAACTTACAGTTTTTCTTCTTTGTGAGAGAGGAAGGTTTGTATTATCAACTGCTATATTAAGAGAATTGAGAGTATTAACTCACAGACAGAAAGGAATCAAGTCATTACATATTCAAACAGCCCCTGGGGATTACAGATATTCAGGGTTCCAGACACTTTTAGAGGATATAGAATGGTTGAAAATGCAAGTGAGAGTTAAGCTGATGGGTGGGCAGAATTCTGATATGTCCCCAAGATCTTTATCCTCTGTATAATCCCCTCCCCTTGAGTGATGGTAGAACCTGTGACTATGATGGATAAAATTACCATGATCATGCTATTTTTATCTCGCAAAGGGCTAACCTAATCAGCCGAGCCCTGTAACACAGGGTCTAGAAGCTAGAGGAACACTTCTGCTGCGGGGAGCTTCTAGGAATTGAGAGCCTTGGACAAACAACCTAATTCTGTCGACAATCTGAATAATCTTGAAAGAGAACCTTTAAATGCAAATGAAAGAACAGGCTAGTCAATGCCTTAATTACAGCCCTGTGTGAACTTGAACAGATGATCCAGCTTAATGTGCTCTGAATCTTAGCACAAGGAACTATAAATTAAAGCGTATGTTTAAGAAGTTGTTTGTTGTACTTTGTCACACAGAAGTAGAAAACTAATACAGATGTTGGTATAAGAAATGGTGTGGTGCTGCAACAAATACTTAAAATTGGGAAAAGCTTCAAAACCGGGCAATGGGCTCTGATAGAATTTGAGAGAGCAAGATGGAGAAATTTGTCTATTTGACAGATGGTTAATAGAAATCTGGATATTAGGATGCTACAGACTCAGAAGGAAGTGGGGGACATTTTATTGAGGAATTAGAGGAGGTGGGATCCTTGTTACTTAGTGGCAGAAAACTTAACAAAGTGCGACTTGCAGTTACATGAAAAGAAAAATTGTATGAAATTAATTTGATTATACCTAAGGAGACTTCCAAGCAAAGTGTTAGAGATGCTGCCTGGTTTCTACCTGCTGTTTACAGTAAAATGTGAGGAGAGAGAGAAAAATTGAGGAGAGAATGGTTAAACATAATGAACCAGGACAGGAAGATTTTGAAAATTCTGTCTTTCAAGAAGACGAAAGATTCTAAAACTTAGAAATGGCTGCTGAAAGCATGGCATAGAGAACAGGCTAAGTGTGTGACTGTACAACCTATTGGTAAGACTATGAAAATATCAAAAGTTCAGAAAATATAGTGACCCAAAAGTCCTTTAAGGAGATTTAGGGTTTGCCTCACAGAACCTCTCAAATCAACCAGAAAGTCTTTATGAAGTTTAAGGACATTGTCTCTCAGACATCTGTGCAGGAGCCCAAGACAGAAACAAATCATCTCAAAAAGACTTGTGACTTTGGCTTTTGTCTAATGAATTTAACCCCCTCTTGAAATCCATGAAGGCTCACAGAGTTCTTGAAACAATTGTTTCAACAGAACTACTGTCAGCTTGGACTGAAAGGGACAGAGTGAATGTATTATAAGATAAGGCTGTCAGTCTCACAACATTCTTTTGGCAGGAAGGAACATGATAAAACTACTCAGCTTCAAACACAGAATACCTTTCATGAGAAACAGAGGAATGACTCCAAGGGTAGAACCAAGATCCCAGAAGTGGAGCTGAGAATCATGCACAATTATTCCAAGTCTTGAAACCTGATCAAGGAAAATCCAGCATTTGCCCTGCTGGATTTCAAAACTCTTAAGGCCAAGTGACTCATTTGACCTTTCATTCTTTTCCTTTTAGAACTAAACGTCTATAACTGATATCCTATGCCTGTCCCATCATTGTATGTTGGGAGCATTAGTGGCCTTTAGATCTGTTCAAAGATAGAGGCTAATTTTTGTGCCCCAGGATCTGTACTTAGATGATCTAGAGATGATACTGTTTTGGACTTTGAGCTGATGCTTTAATGGTTTGAGACTCTCTTGGGATCTTTTGATGAGGATTAATAAGTTCTAAAAGTAGGAGGGAAGTAAAACATTATGACCAGACTATGGACTGTGGTAGTCAGAATGGTTAGGAAGATCCCAAGATTCCTGTTTCCTGTGTACCAGTGTATACTCTGCTAAACACTGAATGTTTGCACTCTGCCATTCATATGTTGAAATCCTAACCCCCAAGGTGATGGTGTAACAGATGGGGCCTTAATTAGAATTGAACAAGATCATGAGAATGGAGCCCTAGAGAATGGGAGTAGTGCCCTTGAAAGAGTCAGGGGAGAGCTTGCTTCTTCTCTTTGTTCTTTGCCACCTGAGGATATGAGGTTGGAAGTCCACCATGCAGAAGAAGGTCCTCACCGGAACTGATCATGCTAGCACCATGACTTCTAACATTTAGAACTGTGAGAAGCAAATTTCTGTGGTTTATATGTCACCCAGGATTTTGTTACAGCAGCCTGATCTAAGACACACTCTTTGTATAATCCCTACACTTGCTTGTGGAAGAATTTGCTATATGGAGAAGGAATTTTTTTTAAGACTTCTAATAACCTGGAATTGTGTTAATCAAAAGGGAAATTACCCTGAGTGTTCCTGCTGGTTTAAAAGTCACTCTACTGATGGCTTCGAAGTAGCAAACAGCCATGTTGTGAACTTCCAGTGCAGAGGGCTAGCCTTGGGAAGCTGAGGCCTTAGTCTCACAACCAGAAGAACTGAATTTTACTCACGATTTGAATGAGCTTAGAAAAGATCTTGCCTCCAGGTAAAAAGCAGCCTGGTCCACCCTAGATCACAGCCCTCTGAGCCCCTGCACAGAGGACCCAGCTAAGGTTGGCCGGACTCCTGACTTACAGAAACGGCACTATGGATTTTTTTTTTTTTTTAAGGTACAGAGTTTGTGGAGATTTGTTACACTGCAATAGAAAACTATTACAGTTGAAAACAAAATGGAATGTCGAATTAAACATATTTGTCCAGGGAAGATAGGAAAAGGAACTTTCTACTCAAGGGAAATAGTATCCAATTAGATGTAGGGACATCAGGGCATCATATGAACTGAAATTATTTCAATACTACTGAACCAAAACTTAAAAGAGAGTAGCTATAACAATATTGCCAAAATTTCAGACACTGTATCAAATATTTTGTATATATTATTTAATTTTCACAATAACATTATCAGATAGGTTCTACTCTTAGCACCACTTCGTGGATGAAGAGATCAGTGTGGAGAGCGGTTTTATATAATTTTCTCAAAGTCACACAGCTAATAATTGGTATAAATTATAGCATCTTCACCCACAACAATTTTGAATAATCAGATACAAAAGTTATTTTAGGAAAAAGCCACTGTCATAGTTTTTAGGACACTATAACCTGCATTTCTTCCCCTCTTTGGTTAAAATCCCTGGGTAAAAATCAATTCAAAACAACCAGCTACTAAGAACAGCATGCACTAATGACTATTACTCCATCTCAGACTTCCATGGTTGGTTCAGAAACTCTCAGTATTCAATAACATATTCACATATTCCTTCACTCTCTAGTGCTCTCTCTCTCGCTCTCTCTCTCTCTCTTTCTCTCTCTCTCTCATTCTCTCGCTCTCGCTCTCGCTCTCTCCTCCCTCCCTCTCATTTTCTCTACCTCCCTCTCCTTCCCTCTTTCTATCTTGTGTTTCATATACAGTTCTCAATCATTAATCTTCTCACAGAAGTACATTTACTTAAATTACATAGCTTTGTCTTTTTCACACCATTCATCTTTCTATGAACCCTCACAGAATCATTTTCTCTTAAGCTTCCAGAGCCTCCTTATGTTTGTTTTATATATACTACCTACTGTTTTTAGCTGAATTTTTCAAAAGAAAAATTATATCCTCTCTTCCTTTTCTGAAACTGGATGTTCCTTCACTTTATCTCTTTAAATTATATATATATATTTTTTAATTTGGCAAGAATGTCCTAGCCAATTTCAGAAACATACTCATATTTTCATTTAATATCCCTGGTTGTATAATTTCAATCATTTCAAACATCTTCAGCTACTACATGACAAATATTATTGATTATAAAGTTAAAGCCACAGAAATGTAAGCTGTCCATGACTCCTGCTCCCTATCAGAGAGGAGAGCCCAGGCAATATTTTAATTCTTCTACAATTTCTGTCCCCAAGATTACCTCTTCTCTTATTATAAAGATTGCCATCGAGTAGCAAACTGTTAATACAATTCTATAAATAAGGTAGTGCAATTCATAAACCTAATCATTTTGTTTGCACAACTGTGACCATCGCATAGAATGACCTGAAGACACCACACCGTAAAGTAAGCCTCTCATCACAATCTGTGCAGTGAGGAGGAAAGATATTGTTATGTACATTATTAGAGGTTAGAATAAGGTATCTGAATCCTTGGAGCTCTGCTACCTCAAGAAGTCTCATAGGAACATTATTTTTTTCAAAAACTCCCACAACAATCAACTGTAAGAGAGCATCTAACTTTGACCTAAAAGTAATATTTATGATCTGAAAAGAATAAATATTTTGTATCTGCTACTTAAATTTCTATGGTGTTATCTCTACAGATTTTTGTATCATTTACGGCTTTTATAAGTGATGTAGATTTTGGTGGGTATCACATCAGGTCTTTGATTTAAACATGTATTCAGAATAAGCTAATGTGGTTTAAATGGTTGAAAAACCAGCATGTATTATTACAGTATGCTTATAACATACTAAACTTTTCACTAATGTCAAATTCATTATTTGGTAATAGTTCATTTTGTTTTAATTTTGTGAGAAACTATGATAAAATCCATTAGTAGTGTTTTGCTAATAAGAAAGAGAGAACATAATTATTAAAAGTGACATAGACTCTAAGTGTGGAACTTTAGGACTTTGGGGAAATCTAAGACAACTTCTGGGAATGTGTTTCCTCCTCTAGAAATGGAATTTATAATAGTATTTACCTCTTGGAGTTCTTATGATTATTAAATAATATGTGTGATTTCATCAATCGGTGCTTGACAAATGGTACAGTCTCATGAAATGATAGAGTATGTTGTTTTGACATTTTAAAGACTCATATTTGATCTTTTTTTATATTACATTGAGAATTCTCATGAGTGCAGTGTAGCTCTTTGCTACTCAGTGTGTTCCATGAAGAAAAGCATCAAGCAGAAGCTTACTAGAAATCCAAAATTTGGGATACTAACAAAGTCTCCTAATTCACAATCTGAATTTTAATAAATGTTAGATAATTCCTATGCATATTAAAGGTTTGTAGAGTATCTATCTATATAGGTGCTCCTTTTAATTACTCTTTATAGCATCTGTCCTAATATCCCCATATATTTAAATCATTTTAGCATTACCTTCTATTAGTTGACTTTTTTACTATGAGAAGATTTTTTTTATTTGGCTCGATTGAAAAATACAACTTCACACTAAAATTTAATTCACAATGAAGTGGATGAGTGATGGAGGAGGAAGAAAAATAAGCAAATTGCTTTTAAAAGCTCATCAATTGCTTGAAAATTTATCAACCAATAAAAGCACATTTCCTCTGCTGTTTGGTTTGTTTTTACAGCCTGCAGTTTGATCAGATGTGAAGGGAAAAGACGTGAAGGGAACATCAATCTTTGGCTGATGTTCTATGTAACAGTAGAGTTATAGAGGCTATTACAAAGTACTGTCCAGCACTTTAGGACTTTAAAAAAGCAAAACAAGAAAATATGAACTATTGCAGAGTTTCTTAGAGCAAAATGCTCTGGAGTACAACATAAGTAAACCATGGCTCAATGACCACCACTCTACAGAAAGAGATTTAGGTTGTGATCTATATGGAACAAAATGCTTTAGATATACTCACCTACAGAGTCATCCACAGGGTATGAGAAGGAGTCAAGGGCAGGATCAAAAATGATGGGCCAGTCAGAGACGGCGTGATAGATATCTAGGCATTGTAGTACAGCCCAACTGCAAAATCATCTGTGGTTTTGCTGGGAAAGACTGTAACACTAATGTTATTGTATTCTTCCATGTGTCTCTTAAGTAACTTTTTTTTAGGGTCCTGACTTGGTTTTTCCTTTCAACTTTTTTGACTCTCTTCTGTATGGACTGATTCATGCATCATACACTGTCAGTTCCCCTCATCTTTAGTAATACACACACACACACACACACACACACACACACGTACACAAATGTGATCTCATTTTTAAGCAACGGGGGCTTCTGGAACCTGAGATTATATTGGTGTATTAATCAGAATTCTACAAAGAAACACAGCCAATAGGGTGTATGTGTGTGTGTGTGTGTGTCTGAGAGAGAGAGAGGGAGAGCGTGCAACAGTGAATGAGAGAGCGAACGAGCGAGTGGAGCTGGGAAGAGAGGGAGAGAGGGATGGGGGGATAGAGAGATATTAGAGAGAGATTTATTTTAAAGACTTGGCTCATTCACTTATGGAGCTTGGTGAGTGCAGAATCTGAAGGAGGAGGCTAAAGACTCAGAAAAGATTTGCAGTTCAAGACCAAAGGCAATTTGCTGGAGAAGTCTCTCTTATTAGAGTGAGGTCAGCATTTTGTTCTATTGAGGCTTTCAACTGATTTGATGAGGCCCACTCACCTTATGGAAAGTAATCTACTTTACTCAGAGTTCACAGAATTAAATGTATTTCTCACCAAACACTCTCACATAAACATCCAAAATAATGTTTGGCCAAATATCTGGGCCCAAACTTATTGACAAATAAAATTATTTAAAAAAATAAATAAATAAACATTTTTTTTAAATAAAAAAAAAAAGAGGAGAAAACACCTTTGAATCTACCTGAAGATAGCAGGTAAAACCTGAAAGATGATATCTCAAAAAAACTGACACCTAATGGAATGCTAATTACTTATATTATATCAGTAATTGTATACCGAATGTGTTAGCATGTTGTCTCTCTTTAACAGGCTACATATAGAATAAATTTGTATCAACTTTATACTCATAATATTTAATAATGTAAAAAGTATACATGCATGTTTTATATTCCCTGTTCACAATTTCAATAAACTATACCATTTGTTCATTTATGCATTCACTTTATTATTCATTCAACAGATATTTATTGAGTACTTATGGTGTGCCAGGCACTCTTTCAATAGTTTGGGATACACATAATGAACAACATGGGAAAAATATAAAAATCATTCATCACAATTCTGAAATTAGTAAACTCAAAATTTTAGAGTATCTTGAAGATTTTTATCTTGAACTTCTAACTGCTATATATCATGTATCTCTTGACTATGTCTACTTTTCTCCCTTGCAACTTGTCTAAGTTGCCTGCCTCACTGGTCAATTATTTTCAGTTTATTTTCTGTACACTCAAAAGTGCTAGAGCTCACCTGGCAACAGTAAATAGTACTAACCGACATATTTCTCCATTTCTTTACCAACATTACATTAAAAAAAGTAAAAATCCATTCAATCTAAGCCACTTTTGATGATAATGTTTACTTCACCCACTGTGCCTAATCTGCATGATAACTCAACCGAGTGGGGTGAAATATTCTGCTATGGGTACTCCCATTATCAATTTTACACAATTCAATCCAATGACCACACAACAGAGAGAGTGTTACAAGTCAAATTTCAATAATGTTTGTCAACTTGCTTCCTTCAACTAAAATAAGTTCTGTAATGTGGCTGCTCACACAGCCCTCAACGATCTGGCCCCTCTCAGCTCTCTTTCTTAGTGTCATGTTACCTAGTAACACACTCTTCTCTACCCATACCAAACCAAGAATTTACATCTTCTCTCCTGACACTGGATTGTGAATATGAACTTCCAATTACTAGGCATATTTTTTCTTTGATTGAAATTCATATAAATATTTCATAGTTTTTCTTAATCATCAATTTCTTAAGGATACTTTTTAACTACTAAATTATTACAGATATTATTATGTAATCCCTTAGCTTTGTACTTCATTTCATAGTGCTATTAAGATTATAAGCACGTGTCATTTTTGTTTCTTGGCTATATTTCCAGTCAGACAATAAGCTTCATGGAGTATATAATTAGATCTGCCTTACTTATTCCAGTGCTTAGCAACAAGGCTTGAGTACAGCATGTGTTCAATTAATAATTTTTAAAATAATACAGAAATAAAAGGTTAATTAGACATAGAAACAAGTGCTTAGAAGAGAGTGGTTTTTAGTGAACCATACATTCCTGTTTATTTCCTGCCAATACTCTAATATGAATCTACTAGCCTTTCATTCTCAAGTAATAGCAGATTCCCTCTTTAAAGGGTATAAATCAAATTTCAACATTTCCACGTATATTTTCTCAGCTTCCTTTGTGTATTCAGATTGAGGATCGTCTTAGAGATGATATCTCACCTGAATTTTCATAAAGCCTAGTCAGATCATGTTTATGAACTGATTCCATTACTGAAACATTTAGTTTTACATTACCAAACATTTCATTTTCTTTTTGATTTTCCACCTTTCAAATCTTCTAATTATTATTTTTTAACATTGCATCATGGTTGTGAACAAATGATTCCTAGTTTGCTGACTGCTGAAGATCTAATCCCTAAACTTTAAAAGTATGTATTCTTTTTTTAAATGCAAATTTATAAATCTTTACACTTCGATAAAACTTGTCATCTTTATTTCACAGGTTTTAGAAATTTATTTATTAAGGTTGCATACAAATTTGCAATAGTATCTAAATTATGGGCTAAAGTCAAATGATTCTATGTGGTTACAATCAATAGAAACACATTTAAAAATATATATATATCTAGCTAAAAAAAGTAAAAGCCAAATAGATATAGAAGAAACTGATAGGGTGCATGATAGAATGGTTTGCAAGAGGTGAATTTTCAAGGAAAGCAGAGTTCGGCACACAGGCTGTATGAATCCAAGATTTGTAGTCCTCTAATACCCTAAGATACCTTTATAAAATGAACTTCTCTTTCCTTTAATGGGTTAAATATAAATGAGACCCAGACACCACAGTCTACAGTGAGGTTTGTCTACATTGTGATTTGATTGACTAAAAAATTGAATAGCTATATTGAGAAAGATTTCCTGTTTACGTCTTCATGAGACTTCCTAAAATTAATATTGCAATTACGAAACCACAACATATTTATTACGCTGTTTTGATTGGAATATTCTCGGTCCATTGCCTTCTTGTCATCATTTTAGATCTTGAGGCAAATGCCAAGTTCTCTGTAAAAATTTTTCATTACCACTCTGCCAATATTAGCAATACCTCACTCAGCTACTGTCCCCCAGGTTACCCTATCATCCTCAGAGCAAGTAAAATTAGCTGATATTATTGATATGTTCTCCAAACCAAAATGGAAGCTTTCTGAGGGCTGGGATTTTTATTACTCTACTGACCACCGACTATCCAATTCCTAGATTAATATCTGACACATGGTAAGAGTAAATAACAATATTGTTTTATTGATATATATTTAAAATATTTTTGTTGAGGACATAATCCATTTATAACAGTAGAACTAGTGTTATATTTAAAAGATGAAATGATTTGTTTCATCTTTTAAATAAATTTCTTAAAAAACTAACATGTGGTAAAAATCATTTCCTATGATTTGCTACTCATCTGGAGTTATAAATAGGTGATTTATAATCAGATAAAATATATTTTACTTTTGTCTCATAATAGCATGTTTAGGAGATTATAAACTCAATAAAATAAATTCTTAAGTGAACAGTTATCAATATAACCAAAACATGCTTCAATGTGTAGGTCAACTGTAAAAATTAATAAAGACTAATGGTTCCAAGAATGGGGTGTGGAACTTGTCAGGCTAATTTGCACCCACCTACTTACCACAAGCTCCACGAATGTAATGCTTTGAAGCTTCAATGACCTAGTCTATAAAATAAAATAAAATAAATTCTTGTATCTGTGGTGATTTTGAAGATTTAAAAAACCATCATATATGAAAGGCTTAAGATATTTTCTAATATATGTTAATTAATGCTACTTTTTGTTATTGTACCTATATTAATAGATATATATTTTACTGAATCTTTAATATTCAGATGTGTAGGTTATCTTTATTTTATACTTGAAATATGGATATATTATGAATTCAAGTGTAAAATTAAACATGCATTCTTAAGACGAGATTTTATACTTTCCATGAGTTTTTAATTATTTCAAAAACACCAGGATTATAGTTTTATTGCCTACTGATATTTGGTAAATCAGAGGGAAAAAAATTCAAGAGGCACTGAAGTCACATGAAACAAACTAATGAGACGTGTATGTAGTATTATATAGAATTTTTAGAGAAGTTATTTTATATGGAATTCTGAATGATTTACATTCAAATTGCTCTTGGCCAATTTAAATACTTCACAAAAATAAAGTAAACAAGGATTACATTATATCTTTTCTTTTAAACGAATTGTCTAAATAGTTTACTGAGCTGACTAGGATATGTCCATCACATAAAGACTCACTTCATTCATTAAGTAAACATGTCATGACAATATATCAGTTACTATTAATTCCAATTTTGAATTGCAAAATGAAAGAAACTGTATAAAATGCAAATTACTTAATTAAGTTACTGGCATGGCATATCATTTACATGGAGGAAAGAATTGAAACAGGTAGTGAAATGAGGGTTTCAAATGTCTATTATTTGATAATCCATGTCTCCATATATCATACATAATTTAAACTTAAATGGTTTCCTATTATTATCCTAAAAAATAATTTATTGCAGTTTAGAGCATGTATTTTAACATTAAACTTTTCTAGTGAAAAATAAATTATAACTTGTAAGATACTAAGACACTGAAAATAACATTTACAAAAACATTAACATCTGCTCCAGCAATCTTTATTTGAGAATTATATATGCAATATTTAATGATATGCAATATTAATCAGTCTTGAAGAATATGTGTGTACTGAATGTAGTACCTAGACTTTTCTATTTAAAAAAAAAAAAAAGATGTTTGAACTTCCTTCCACTAATTTACTAAATGTTTGGCCTTGGGCAAATTACTTTGGTTGGATGAGCTTTGGTTTCCTGATTCTTAAGATGAAAATAATAGTGACAGCTTATCTAATTGATATAAGGATTATATGAAAAGAATCACAGCATACTAATAATGATAGTGAAAACTTGATAGATCAGTTACTATTGTTATTTAAATCAATAAGTTAAAAAATTCCTGAATCCAATTAATAGGTATACAAATTTCACTCAATTTATGTGCTTCAATACGTAGTTATTATGTTTTTGAATAAAATTCAATTAATTATGCAGAACATATAAATATATTTAACTAAAGACTGAAGTTAAATCATTTTTTACATATATTTACCTGAAAAAGTCAAAATGTAGAGAAGTAATAAATTCTAAATAATCAGTGGTTTTATTCTAAAAATTATCAGTTATCCACAAATATTACTATCCACTGATTCAGCTAAAAGAGTCTGTTGCAAATCATCATTTATAATTCTCCTGCTCTGTTTTTATTCCCCATTTGGCCTGTAATTACATTAAGGGTACTATCAGAATACTCTCCACTGGGTATTCCTATGAAATAATTGCACCACATGGCATATAAAAGGTTTATATTCAGACTGTTCTTTTGATTTCTTTAGCAACACAAATGCACCTGTTCTCAACCGAATTAGATTGGGCCAAATTGAAGATAATCAAAACAAATAATGAAAAATGGTTTTCTTGATTTGGAAAATAAGGCATAATGCCTAATCGGGCATTGGCACAGCTTTGATAGTGATGTTGTATGGAATTAGCATATTTAATGAAAATTGATTTTGTTTATGTACAGAGGTAATGGATATGCCTGCGTAATTTCTAGGCACTGGCTCTTAGTTATTAATTATTATTTTATAACTTACCCAAGACAATTCAAGCCAAAGGTAGCATCTGTTTGGCACTGAGGTTCTACTTAGATTTAATTTTCCAGTTCAAGATAAATAGCTATACAGAGTCAAATAAACTATTCAAGGTCACAAAAATAGTAATCTGCCTTCATTAGAGACCTGTAATCTACTGCAGCCCAGATATTCAATTGTAGGAGTTTATCAACAAAATAAATTGTCTATATACTACAAGGAGACAAAAATAGGAGAGTAGACAAGGAATTGAAATGAGATCTTTTTAATAAACATTCCCTATCCCTTCAAAATTTCTAAAAATATATTCATAATAAAATATATTCATAATAAAGCTATGTTAATGCTTTTCTGCAGTTATATTCACACATTATCTTCTCATTTTACTCAAAAACAATAAAAAAGCACTTCACAATGCCTGTGCCATCAAATTGTAAATAATTATTTGAATTAATATTCAAATATATAAGAAACTTTATATGTGTGACTAAAATTGAATTTAACTTTTAAAAATTTGATTTAAAAAAGTCAGCCTCTAAACCACTCTTCAGATTGGTACATCTTCTGAAAATTAGCTAATTTATGCATTCTTGAAATTTGCATAGTGTTTTGCATTTCAAAATTCATTGTAACATTTAATTTCACTCCAAACAACAATCATATTAGAGATTTTGTTAACATTACAACTTCACAGATGAGGAAATCGAGAGAATATTATAAAATTCATACATGTAATTGGTGACATGGAAGGAGACAGGTCTTTTGACTACAGTCCAGGAAGGCAGGGATATCTTGTTCTTTGCCTATCCTACCATTAAGCTCACCATGAAGCTCAGAAAAGGGCTCAATCAATATTGAGTGAAACAAATCATATTGATTTCTCTTGCTCCTTTTATCGTACATTGCTTCCTTACTCAGATATAAAATGTTGTTTTTTATTTTATGCAGTGTCATGATTCCAATTATATTCCTTTACAAAATTTTGCAATTTTATGCTAAAGTTGCTTAGGCATTAGTCAGTGCTTGAGTTCCCAGTTTGGCCTTTGATACAATAACTCTGGAAATATAATAAAATTCTCTTGGTAGGGGATTTATGGACTAGTTAAAAATAGAACATAGCATATTATATTGCAGATAATCCAGCTAATCATAGCTTTGTCTCTTGTCCTACTCGATTATATGAACTAAATATTCTGTCTATAAAATTCATATAGAATTTTAAAAATGAACTTTAGCATTAATAACAATTATATATTTTGTCTCAGTATTTTTAAAGCAGTATCTCTTCCCTGGTATAGCATATATTTTGATATTTTTCAAGAATAAGATTTCAAATAAATTTCTCTGAAGAATATATGACACTAAATGACATTGAATTCAAATGTTTATCAATCAGAAAAAAGAGAAGAGGATGTATTGCTTTTTGTTGCTATAGAGTTAATGAAGCAGTATTCTATGTGGCTTTTCATGTTCACAGAATAGGTTCATATGACAGATACTATCATTGAATCTAATAATTTTATCTAACCATGTGCTATCTTTCTTTTTACACACACACACACACACACACACACACACACCTCCATACGTTTATACTTTTTTAAAGATGCTGAATATCATACTGGAGTCAATTGCTGTTCACAGACTTCGAACAAGTATAATTTATAAAGGTCAAGTTGGATTTCAATGTGCCAAATATTTTCTAGTGTTTACATAAATCTTTTGAATATTTCTTGACTCTTAACAAATGAGTTCCAGGAAAGAACCTGATAAAATCATTCTTCCTAGTGAATGAATAAAATTACATTTGGTATCACACAGAAGTAAGTAAGTGGGTGGAATCATTCTGACCTGAGTTTGACTCATAAAAGTTTCTGTAATTTATGTAGTTATTCAACAAATAATCTCTGCCCATCAATTTTTTTTTTGCCAGAAATTATGTAATTGCTGAGGGTAGCAGCTATTTTTAGGAAATTTTCATTCTAATGGAAGGAAAAGGTAAAAAACAACTAAATAACTAAATTGTCACATACAGTCATTTTTCACTTAATGACAGGGATATGTCCTAAGAAATGTGTCACGAATTGATCTTGTCATTGTGCAAACATCACAGAGTGCACTTACACAAGCCTGGATGACACAGCTGACTACACACCTTGGCTGTATGGTGAGCCTATTGCTCCTAGGCTACAAACCTGTACGGTACAGTACTGTACTGAATATTGTAGGCTATTGTAACAGAATAGTAAGCATTTGTGTATCTAAATGTATCTAAACATAGAAAAGGTAGAGTGAAAATATGGTTTAAGAGATAAAAAATGGTACATCTGTATAGGGCACTGACCATGAATGGAGCTTACAGGACTAGAAGTTGCTCTTGGTCAGTGAGTGAGTGAGTGGTAACTGAATATGAAGGTCTAGGACAGAACTCTGTACTACCATAGACTTTATAAACACTGTTCCATAAGCCTTCACCCTGCTGTCTTCTGACAAGGTCAGATATAGTCCATGGAAGCTGTCAGAGCTGCTCCATGAACAGGGATGTGGGCTGGACTGACCGAAAATATCCAGGAGGAACTGGCTGGATAAGGCATAGGTCACCATGATAGTGACTATCGGGAGGGAGTGAAAGGTGGCCCGAGGATCAGTAGGAGTAATAAATAAAGGAAAGATAGGGGAACACAGGGGATTCTCCTGGCAATGTGGTCTTGGCTATTGCATGTTGCAGCAGTGGTCAGATTAAGGATATCTATGATATTCATTAAAAAAGAGAGTTGTTTAACTTGGAGAGCGTGTAGAACAGAGGACTCAATATTTTGACTTAGGAACTTTGTTTTTGGTTCCATTGACCCTATCTGGCACAAAGGGCTCTCTCTGGCATTGAATCGATAGAAGAAATAAAACTTATCTATGCTTTACATCATTACAGATTGAAAATATTCCAAAGTATAGGGACAGGCTGGCTCCACACTACCACAGAGAGCTTCTACTAAAGTGGCAGGGGTCCTTAGTATTTGTTACGGTGGCTCCTGTGAACTGTGTCCTTATACAAGATCATATAGGTCCTCAACAAAGAATTCATAACAATGTACTGTGAAGCCCACATACTGGGTCTGGGAGGGCCGTAGTGTCCTCTGAATACGTAGCACAGGGGGCAGTCTCCTCTGTGCAGAAACAGGTCAGTGGCTGACTAACCAGGATGGGACCTCTACACTCTAAATTGAGGTGCTATGAGTGAGAGTGAATCTATTGCCAAGCCCTACAGATACTGCTTCTGTCAAAGAAAAAAAAATCCTCCTGAACCATATAACCTTCCACCTCTTATAGGAAATTAAGCTCCATTATAATCTTATGGGACTGCTGTCATCTGTGTGGCCTGTCATTGACCAAAACAGCATTGTGCAGCACACGACTGTAACGATTAGGTACCGTGCCAGTTTTCTATGGCTGCCATAGGAAACTACCAGACTGGGTAGCTTAAACAACAGACATTTACTTGTTCACAGCCTAACAGATGCTAAAAGTTTGAGATTATGGTGTTGGCAGTGTTGGTTTCTTCTTAGGCCTCTCTCCTTGGCTGGTAGATGGCCATCTTCTCTCCGTGTCTTCGTGTGGTCTTTCCTTTGTGTGCGCCTGTGCTCTAATTTCCTCTTCTTATAAAGACACCAGTCACATTGGATTAGGGCCCACCCAAATGGTCTCATTTTACCCCTTTAAAGACCCTATCTTCAAATATGCTGAGCTACTGTGGGTTAGGAGTTCAACATATTAATTTGCGGAAGGCAATTCAGTCCGTAACAAATGATAAGGAAAAAAATAGAGCAGACTAGGTAATAAATACAGTAAATAACTTTTTCGATATCAGGAGGATATACATCTTCCCTAGGGTGATAGCCTTTCAGTTTAAATGAAGTAAAGAAGCAAACCATGTGTACTTCAGAAATGAAGGTATTTCAGGCATGGCAAGACGCACCCGCAAAGACTGTGTGACAAAAGCCCAAAGCGCAAAGTTGAGAACAGTAAAGTGAGGCTGGAGAGAGAGTGACAGATTGTTACGTGGGACAGTGCACGTCATGGTAAGATCTCGGTTTTTTAAATGTATTTCTTACAAGAAATTAATCAAAGGAATGCAAGCTGGAAGTTAAATTCTTCTGATTATAGTGATATGAAGTTAAAGATCAAAGATATATTTAAGTTAGAGGTATGAGCAACATCCATAAAGTAACATTTGATGGAAAGCCGTGCCTTCTGTAGGTAAGGCGGAAAAGTAGTGTCTTTTTATAGCGTGAAATACCCTTCAGTGAAAATGTTGGAGATAAAATGCGCCAGAAAGATTATCAAATCACTGCTCTACAATACATCACTGCTAATCTTCGCTTTCTTTTTATTAAATATCTAATTGGAAACACACTGTGCAGTTACAAAACTCATCAGAATTTCGTGTTCTATCTATGAAATTCTCTATCCAGAGATAGAGAAATTATTGAAAAGCATGTTTACACCCCGCTCCCTTATTATAGAATATGATTATTTGACAAACAAAGAACTGTGGCTGTGAAAAAATGCCGGAATGCATTTACAAATGCAAAACAGCTTGATTACTCTCTACTTCAATTGGGAGTCCAAAAACAGCTGACTCGGTAGGTCTTCATTAAAGCCAGCATCTGAGAGAGTTGTCAATGATTCAATTTTCTAAGGAAATAAATTGCTTAAAGGAGATGGAAAAAGATCTAAAATTGTCACCTTTATAATCCAAATATCCTGAGTACTGAAGAATTATTCTGGACGACAGTTCAGCAAATATTTTCCTTTTCACTTTTAACACATTCTGAGTTTTATAAGCTTTTTTGGGGGAATAACCTATTTTTCTTGAGTATTCAGTGTTCTTAATTTTATCAGTATTAAAGCATAAAAAAAAAATTGTGTCTAATTCTCGTTTGACAGAAGAAAATCTCAAATTCTTCCCAAAGAAAAGGAAATCATTTCACTTCCTTCTCTGAATAATTTAAATTTTAAGCCATTTATTGCATAGGTCTTGATATACACAACCTCAGTAAATATAATTGATATTCTATCAAATAGAGCATTTCCTCTTGGAAAATTTTCCTTAGTCACCCCAATTATTGGTCTAGAACTGAGCTAATGGTTTTGAAAAATTCTGTATGGAGACTCAAGTCTGTGGAAAAACTATGCAATAGGACACACAGTGCACCTTAATCAAAGGCTCATGAGAGAACACCAAAAGCTCCAAAATTGTACATTGTTCTTTGTCGACTGATTATGCTCTTCTTAAAGATAAAACTATTTCAAATTACTTCTAGTAGTTTGAAGAACTTTACTTAAACTTGTTTCTTTACTTCTTCACCATATGCTATTATATATAATATATATTATAGCAATATAACATTTTATATTTAATATATAGTACATAACATATAAACATATATACAATTTATAAATATATATTTTTTAAGATTAATTCTGAAAATTTGAGATCTGTGTATTAGAAATACAAGTCTAAGATTTAAAGGACACAAAAAGACAACGCACACTGTTTAGTTTATCTAACGATTCTACGAGGAAAATACATTTCATTCATGTTCAACCAAACTCAAGAACCAGTATTATAACTTTCACTTTTATACCTCCACTGACTCTAGGGATTAAGAATAAATACCTAAGCTTCCAGTGGTTTATATATGCCCCCCATTTTTTTAAAGGTACAGTTCTGTTAAGCTCTTGAACTTTAAGATCAGGAAGCTTCATAAAGTCCCAGGACTTAATTGATTTCTTTTTACTTCATGAACTCAAGGTATACATAGGCTATTGCGAGAGAAGGCTCTTAGCTGATAGTGAAGATAATTGCTGATTTTCTCCTTCTGAATATAAAATATTATATTAACTCGAAGTGATGAGGTATGGTCTTTAGTCATTGGTAGCATATAAAGTCACTTCCTGCTGGTGACAATCGAAGGAGCTTATTAACTTCTTTTCTGGGATCTTTCCTCTTCTTATCCTGGTCAAATAATTTTAATCTGCCCTCTCACTCCCTTTATATTTTTGGTAGATTAAAAATTATGGCCACAGTTTTTCCTCTCCCATCAAAATGAATGATATTTTTCTCCATCTCTTAAGTTTAAGTTGCCACATAAGGAGTTTTCATCAATGACCAGACATAACACAACCAAAGGCTATAAAGGTGCTTACTTGCTTGTTGGGACAGTATCTCTTTCTGGGCTTAAGAATCTCCGCCATGGCCACTCTGTAAAGAGCTATGATATAGTGTGCAAAATAATGAGACACATGTGACAAGCCACCCCTGACATCTCAGACAAAACTTAGCCAATTGAAGACTCATACAGTCAAAAATTCAGTCCTCTGGCCCTGACTGCACCAGTAGATCAAATTCTCCGATCCGTGGGGAAAAAATAAAGTATATAACATTGAAGATGCTGGTACCTTCTCTTTTGGCCTCTTGCTTGCATCATTGCAGCGAGCGAATAAAAGCATGGCTGTTGCTTTTAGTTTGGTTCATTGTCCTAATTGATCACCTCAGAACCTGGCAGCTCAGTGCTCTCTGACACTTTAAAATTGATACAACCCAGATGACATATGATGGCAGCTTTAATCTGTACTCCTACCCATAAAACAGATTTGATAATAACTCTCAAATTCAATAATGAAAACCTGTGCCATCCTAGAAAATAATCCATTTTTAGAATCTTGGCATAGCAAACTTATCAAATTTTGGTATTATTAAGAATATAATAAACACCACACATGTGTATTTTGACAATGTCTTCTGAACTGCAATTAGAAATGAGTAATACTTTGGGATTTAGATATAATGCCAACAATATGTACCATGAATTATTTATGTTTTTGTTCAATACTCTATAGATGTCATAGAAAGGTAGAATAGCACTAAATCTATCCTAAAGTGTTCTTCCAGGTTCATAACCCACAATATGATAAGTATTTTGGAATGTTCTCTAATTTCCTATTTCACTTTATGGTTATGATAAATTTCCCAAAAGATTGTTCCATGTGTGCAACCTCAGGCAGGAAAATGAACACTGAATGCTTGTAACTGCTCAGAAGTTATCTGTCGACAGGCACAGGCATAGAGAATGTAAACAAGGTGGCCATCAAGGTATCCAATATTTACCAGTAAAGGGCGAGTCTATTGAAATTTGTTATAATCATCATCTCTGAGAAATAAGAAGGTAGGATCAATCCACTTGAATCCCTATTACTAGTCCAGGCAAATAATTACTTCAGACAGATAAAAATACATTCCTAAACCTAAGGAAGGGCTTTCATTCAGCATAGCTAATCTTTGCAGTGAGAGCTGGCACATGTATTTGGCATAAAACAATGCTGTGGTCACTTTGAAAACTCATCCATCCACTTGGTTTCCCAACCGTCTTGCGTGAGAGGACGCAGATTCCAGAGCCTGACATGAAATTCCCCAGGTAGGGTCACAAAAGGCTTGTCCCTGGGCCTTTTATTTTTAGCTGATTTACTTACCAAGCCTCCAACCACTTCTCCAAGTGACTTAGAGTTTGAGAATGTATAGTAGATCCAATTGTCACTTGTTTGATGAAGCGATGCCTCAAGTATGCAGTTGTATCTGAGGGTAGGCATGGGATGCGAGATTTACCTACCCAGCCTCCTAACGGCCTGTACACACATAGTTGCAATTTCTATTACCTGCTGTCCTGTGACTTGTCAGATTTGCCACCTTGTGCCTTTTCCAGGTGTGCTCTTCCTGCTCCCTTGTTAGAGGAAGTGGTGGAAGATGTTCCAATTATTCCTGGCCTAGTTTGGAGAAATGCATTTTTACCCTGTTAGGACATCTTTTGTATAAGAAGCGCAGAAGTTCAACCCTGGAATCTAAATATAGTCTAATTAGTGCTTTTTGCATCAGCGTCTCCAACACTGTACTTATACAGACATTCCTCTGCAGTCTTCTGGTACTCGTTCTGGACAGTAAGCATGTTGTTCTTAAACTCACTGTCTACCGCTTCACTTCACTGGATATTTAGCTATTCTACTACAGTCACCAAGAGAGCATTTGATTGCCAATTACCAATCAACTGTATCACATGTGTCAAATGTATAAGTGTTTGCCTCAAACATATTAGCAGTCCACATTTCCTTAGTAAAGTAGTAAAAATAAAGGAAACAGTTATCAATGTAGGGAGGGGGACAGTGGAAAAAGATAAAAGTGAAAAGTAAAATTTGAAGTTAGACTGAGTCTGAGTCTGAAGCCCTACTCGAATATGCACAAGCTGCATGACTTTAAGAGAGTAGCTTCTTTCTGTGAGTTTCTTCATTTGTAAAGTGGGAATAATAATAGTTAACTGCCTCAGAATGCTGACGTAAGAACTAAACACATGGATACTGTTTGGACCATAAGGGTTTACTACTATTTCTATTTTCTGTCTCTCTCTTTATTTTTTCTTAGGTTTAAAATAGTAATGATAAGGTTCAACTAGCATGACTCCTAGGGTTGAGATGATTCAACATCCAAGTGTTATGTAATATAAGAAAGAGGATTATATACTGAGGCCTTACAAATGAGGTTGGTATTATTAGGGAACTTAAACAACTGTACAACTATGTATTTTAAGAAACGAGAGTAATTTTTTAAAATATTTTTTACTTTGTAGATGTTCTACTTATGTTAACATATTTACTACATGTAGATAATTTTTTCATTAATCACAGAATAATATCCAATTAATACTAATGGTGGTCCCCTCAAAATATGTTATAACCAGTTAATAATAACATTTTTAGCAGCAAATTTCTTAATCAATGTGGAATTTGTGCTATTTAAATATAAATCTAGATTGTTTACTCAAATGAATAGTCATTACTGTTTGGTCAATATTTGAAAACGGAGAAAGAGAAAATATAAAATAATGCAAATATCACATTTAGAAAGATTTCTAAAAATAGAGAAAAATATGAATATAAGAAAATATAATTAAAGTCCTATTTGAAAAAATACTTATCTTAAAAGGAAGTACACATATTATGTCTACTGTTGGTCATCATTATAATAGTCAAATTCAAGCATTATTATTTAATCTAAATACTGTCATGGGGGTTCCATTATATAATATCAATACTTAATTTATATTATAGGCATTATATTATATTTTTCTAATGGAATCATTATTTATAGACTGTAATTTAAAAATAAAAATTAAAAATAAGAGTTTTAACAGAATATAAAAAGGCTGTTTAACAGGACTCTTACATGTTAACTTTTATGTAGTTGTTAAAGTAATTTAGCGAAAGTGCCTCATTTTATTTCAATTCTAAATACTCTTAACACGAAACAACTGCAAATATTGACATATCCATGCATTTGGATAATAGAAATCTCAGTGGCTTACTAAAGATTTGATTTTATTGACTGTAAAGTTTGTTTTCTCTAAAGAGATCAGTTTGGTATCTGAGAGTAAATAATACTAATAACCTTTGTGACATGCAATTTATTCTAGATATTACCTGTTTTCACAACATAAATGTTTCATTTATTTTTTATTGGTAGTGCTTGAAAAGTTGTTTTCATTGTCTTGTCTTAATATGTAATTTCAGTTCCACTTTTATCCATTATATATGGTGATTTTTTAGAGTAAAAAATTGTGTCTATTTTAGTTACTTGGCTTTTCCTCAGGTAGTGGCATATGTATGTGGGAGGATACTTGCTATGTAGAATGAATACAATCAATCACACTGCATTCCCGAAAAACAGGCTCGTGATCACATGGGAAGGACTAGAGCAAAGAGACAAAATCATCAAATAAGGAGGCAAACTTTAATTTAAAATTGTTCTGCAAATGAAGAATTGAATTATCTTGAGAATATGCTAGATTGTTAAAAATCTCTAAAAGAAAATAAGAATGTCATAAGTACAGTCAAAAGTAGGATATGGAGGTAAGAGGTCCTTAGATATTTAAATGTTATTATTTTTTAGATTTACTATTCTATTTGCTCATTCACTCATTAATACAGACATAATTCGCTAAATATTTATTGAGCCGCCACTCTACTCATACTGGTACTAGGCCCTGAAAATTCAAAGATTAGAATAAGCTTTTTCACTTCTAAAGGGATTCAGAAATAGGCTGCAAATTAAATTCCCTTAAGATATATCCTGCAGCATGCCAAGGCATACACATAAAATGGAGGTAAGTATGAAGCTGTAAGAACAGAAGAAAAATCAACCCTATCTTCACATACAGAGGTCATACACGAGGAAGAAAAGGAAGAGAGAGGAGTTAAGAACACTTCAAATAGAAATGTATTTATACTGTATCTCAAGGAATAAAGCAGGGGTCTGGATAAATGGATAGAAAGAGAATGGGGTCAATCAAGTACAGAAATCAGAGATGTGTGACATGAACTATTTATTCTGCATTGTCTTTGGAGCTGGGAACATGATTTATTAATAGTTCATGGTTCTCCTATTATAAATTATATAGTCAATAGTAATTGTGCCAGATAATTTCTACTTGTTCTTTCAAATCCACCACCCATCCTCTCTGCTCCATTCCATGCCCTGCAAAGCTTATTTCCAGGAGCTTCATCGTTCTGGTACCCGTCTTCTGGCTTATAATCATATTTGTTTAATGGGAAGCCGTAGAGGGAGACTGGAGTGTGGATGGAAAGGAAGATCGGGGCTTCATGGCCTACATCCCAACCCTGATGCCTCTCTGTACCAGGCAGAAATTTTTGTCAGAGACTGTGTTGATCAAGTGGCAACCGTGACAACCACAGCTCTCATCAACCTTTCCTGACTGCAGTCCCAGGGTATGGTAAGCATTCATACATCTTCAATGGCAGAAAAAATAGCGATTCTTTTCACATAAAATAGATTGTAGTAATTCTAATCAAAGTGTTCAAATACTACCGATTTTATTCTGAGTAAAGATGAAAAAATTTATTATGATCAATAGGGCCTGCAGGACGCTTCCTTCCCCTCTCCCCAGCCCTATGACACATGTCACTACATCCCTGGCTACCCCGTTCACTTCTCTCATTCTCTCCACAATCTTGCATGGATTGCTGCTTTGAATTTGCTATACCACTCATGCTTCAGGACCCCTGCATTTGAAAAGCTCATCTATTTCTCCAAAACTGAAGCCCACCTTCCTTTTTGTCTCTGTCCAAATGCTACTTCTCCAGAGAGGCCTTCCCTGACCATCCTATGCCTGCTATTTTGAATAATCATTACTCTGCTCTATTTTTCTCCATAGCACTTATCAATGAATTATTTTTCTATCTATATATCAGTTTTCTAGAATTGATTCTGTCTAGAAGATTCATGAAGGAGAAACATTTGTTTTTGTTTCACCATTATATAATCATTATTAATATGTTGAAAGAATAAACGAGAAAATAAATTTTCCGTGATTTATTGAATAGTATTGACTAGTATATTTACTCAGTGTAAAATTTATTTTTTTAACTAGTATTGTTCATAGTTTTACAATAAAGAAATATTTCTGTGTACCAAAATCTTACCTTTTTGTTCCAGCATATATCTCAATACAACTTCTACCTTCTGAGAGCAATTTTCTTTTCATTATAGTATATTTTTTAGTGCTTCTATTAATGAGACACCACATCAATAAACTTCGTTTCTATAAACTTCTTTATATTAACGCTGAAAAATTTATATACCTTGTAGAATTTGAAGGTAACAGTTGTTTTACCTTGACCATTTGTCCTTTAGAAAGATGAAAAGAGTAAGATAAAATATCTTTTATATTTATCTACATATTTAGCATTTCCAGTGCTCCTAAACTCATGTGCAGATTAAGATCAACATCTCATACAATTTTCTTTCTGTCTTCAGGGATTCTTTTAAAATTTCTTTCAGTGCAGGTTTGCTAGCAATATATATTTTTTGCCTTTGTTTTTGAATGATATTGTCATGAGAATACTAGGTTGGGAACTTCTTGTCTTTTAAGATTTTAAGATACACTTTCCAAGTCTTCTTTCTTACACTGTTTCCAATTGTAAATCTGCATTTATTCTTTTATCTTCCCTGTATATCTAATTTGTGCTTTCTTTAGCCTGCTTGTAAGATTTCCTCACTAACAATGGTTTTCAGCAATTTAATTATGATATTCCTTATGGAAATTTTCTTCACGTTTCTTGTGTTGAGCTTTTTGAATATGTAGGTTTATAGTTTTATGAAAGTAAAAAAATATTTTGGCTATTAAGTTTTAAATAATTTTCCCCCACTCCTTTCTTTCAAATTTCTATTACTAAAATATTTGGTCACTTAAATTTGTCCCGCAGTTTACTGATGCTTCATTTTTTTCCCAGTTTTTTTCTGTGTTTGATATTAAGACAGTTTCTACTGCTAGGTCTTCCAGATTAGTATCTGCTGTTAATACCATCCAGTGTATTTTTCACTTCACACATAGTATTATTTATCTGTAGGT
>NW_011888808.1:4603763-4608156 GCF_000151845.1 Pteropus vampyrus | reverse complement strand
ACACATTATTATATGTGTATATACATTATTATATGTATACATCCTTATATATCTATACATAATGTATATAAAGAGTACACATTGTTAGTTAATTAAACTTAGTAGTGACTATGTAATCTTTTAGCAAATATAAATAAGTATGATCTATTGAATATCATATACTTCTACAGTCAGCAATTTGAAAATAGACATTTTATAACTCTCAATATTCACCAATTAAATTCTTTTATTAAGCTACAAAAGAAATCTCAAGATAAAAAATATATTTTTTCCTGTGGATTATACAACTATAAAACTATAGCAAAAAAGATGAATAATACATGTAGTTTTAGAAAATTATGCCTTCTTACATTATGAATCATGGATTTTGGAGTGAATAAAATAGAGGGGATGGGTTAAAGCAGTAATTTATTAAAATGACGAAAATTCTAAAAACCAAAGCATGTATTCTATTCCTTATATATATTTTTAGATTTCAAGTTTTTGATATTTTATTGTTTTATTAATCTGAGTTGATATTTTAACATGTCGGAGTCTACACATCTTGTAAATAAGTATGCAGATACATAAGAACATAGTTAAAAGTGGCCTGTGCAAAAATTACATTTATTTAAATTTTGAGGTTTTATTTAAGGAGCCTATTTATACCAATTGACAATCTCCAATATAATTTCATTTGAAAAAAATCAAGAAGTGATATTCAGCTTTTTCATATATGTTTGAACTATGAAAAGTAACAGTCTCACTGGATGTAGATTCTTTACAAAGTAATTATAAATTTGTAGGACATTTAGATTATTTCATTTGTTTGGATATGAATTTCTGAAAGTATATTAGCAATTAAACCAATTTTACACTTGGACAAGAATATAAGTACAAGATAAGTAGGATATTATTGCATTTCTTTAAAAACGCTGGATAATAATTATGTTGTAAGCTTTACTAACTTCTTAGCTTAATTATGCTGTATTTTCTATAATAGGATGATAGTACTAATCAACCATCAGTAGGGAATGTGCTTTGAGCTATTTTCTTCTAGTAATTAGTAAGGTGATTGAATATCCACTAAATAAAATTAGGGAATTTGTAAAGACCACTTGGGAGAATGTGTGCATTAAACAAGCATAGTCTTTCTATAATCTATGCTTTAAACCTAATTAAACTCGAGAGAATTCAATTAAATGAAGGGGAAACAATAAAGCAATAAAATGATTTGCAGATGAGTTTGATACTTATAATCCAATACTCTTTAAGAGTTAAACCCTATGATTAAAGTTTTAAGAAGAGGTAAATGAACTACTTGTAAAACGGCAAACTCTGAATTTCAAATTGAATTTCAAATTCTACCTACTAGATAAAATCATTAAAAACAACTTTGAAAAAAGAATACTGACTTAAACACATTGGTTTGAGTTCATATAAATATAAAATATATTATTTGCATTCTTCTTACATTAATGTATAAAACAATTATGACAATTGTTGAACATTGCTATAGCAGCTTAAAATTTCAAACAAGGTAATAATTCTTAATGAGCTATATATAATAAAATTTCAAATCATTTAAATTAATTGAATAAACCATTACAATTAATAAATTGAATACTTCAAAAAGATCATGAGAAAACTAAAACATATTTTTTTTCTTTTGGAAATTAAAAATTTAGATTAAGTATTCTTTTCATAATGACTACTAATCTCTAAATAACGCCTAGAGCCCTACCATCCCAAAATAAGTAAGTTTTGCTATTCAAGGGGAACACAATCCAAAAGAAAAATAATATTATGATTCCACCAATTAACTCAGTGTCATTTAACTACTGTGTTTGATATTTGTTTCACAATGTATAGGATAATTAGCAAATGGTGAGAGAAATTATGAAAAAATGCAATATGGTTTATAAACATTGGAAATCCAGGGGTAGAGTAATTAAGAGATTTAATGAAAAATGTCACCAATTTTATTCCACAGTAACCTAGAAATGAATTTTAAAATCATCATACTTTTATTTAATAGGGATTAATATAGTTTGTAGAGGCAATCAACTCAAAATATAATCTGAAATACTATGCGGATGATAATATTCACAGATAATTTAATGGTATTATCAAATCTTAAGTTTCTGTTTTTTTCTTCATTCTTCATTTTTTCTTCATTTCTATTTTGTTATAAACTTATATTATTTTTGTCATAGCTTCAAATTCCTATTGACTGCATTGCAAAATATAATAGAAATTTAACATCTGTGGTGCATATATGCGTATTTACCACATATTATGCATATATGTATGTTGAAAAAACCTCACCCCTAAGATTAAAAAAAAATTTAAATGCACATGTCATAAATGAACACACAGCCTGACATTTCAGGCATAGATCAGTAGCATAGTTCAGTGCTATCCTGTTAAATTCTGCTGTTAAAGCTATGCAGAACAAAGTCCCCTTCCTTCACTAGAACTCTGACGCCGCTTAATGAATTAGACGACCCAACTCATTTTGCCAGTGCTTGTGAACTACCTCTAATTTATAGTCTTCATGTGGACTACTCATTTACTCGCCAGTTTCACAGAATGACAATTACATCAAGTAAAAATGTTGAAGATTTCTGAGTTCAATATAGCAAAACATAAATTTTATACAGCTTTTTTTCCTCATTCAAATCATCCTAAAACCAACACAGCATAAAAGAAAATGAAACATTTGTTTCACATTTGACAAAAATTAAAAGTTGTCAGTTTCCCCCAAATCATACTACATGAAGACAAAAAATGAAGGAGGGAGAAAGAACAAATAACAATGAGATAATGAAGCTAAGCCTGGTGGGTGTGTTTAAACTGGTTTATTCCATAGAACTAAGTAATGTTTCAGGAATTGGAGGCATAATAGATAACCTGCTGTGAACCTGATAGATTAAATGCCTTATTTGAAGACCAGCAGTGTACACTCAACACCACACACACACACACAGACACACACACACACTCACACACACATACATGGGCAGATATTCTAATTAGTTTTGTGCTTCACAGTTTAATATGAATGAAGAAGCAGTGGACTCATACTATTTGAACTAGAATTTTTACTCTCATAAAAGAAAAGTTATATATAAAATTGAGTCAAGAGAACAAAAATATTTAGAAATATGTAGGTAAATACCAGTTAATACACCTATATGGTTTGAAAGTGGTTGATTCTGGAAGCAGATGTCAAAAAGATATTGAGAGATTATATGAAACTTTCAACAATACTAAAAATGTTACTTGAATTTATTTAATTATTTAATTATTTACCTGAAGTATTAGATAAAAAAACTAAAAATAGCAGAGCAGTATTGAAATGAGTAGACCTAATTTAAAAGCAAACTTCATCTTGTCTAAATGCATGTATAGTATTGTGCACTCGATCTATGTATGGTCAGCAACTCACTGAAATACTTCTATATAGTGGTAAATTTATCGAAATATTTTAAACGCAGAGATATTATATACAAATTCACTTATAATGTCTATATGGTATAAAATGACTACTTCTTAATCTATTACTATTAAAATTATAGATAATTAGTTCAGAAAAAAAATCATTAAAGTAGGTGTTATATATTTAGACTTAATGATATGACACTTACAGTGGATTACATATAAAACAGAAGTATATACTATATTGAGAGCAAACAACTTTTTAAAACATGCCCTTTCTATATTTTCTACATGGTGGGTTTTAGGTTTCATAGTGTTTTACAAACTGAAGGAAGCAAAATGAGAGGGTTTAAAATTGAAAAGCGAGAAGGAGAGCGGTAATTTATTGATTTTCCTTTTAAATAAAGACTGTGAGCCCCAAAGACAGCAGTCAATTTATTTCATCTCTTTTGAGTTTAAAATACAATAATTGGAAAAAGGTTGTGTCTATTTGAGATAGTAACAAAAAGATATCTATTTCTTTATTAAAAAAACTTCCTATTACTATTAAGATGTATGATCTCAGATACCAAAAATACCCTTAATATATACTGATAAGACTCCAATCATAATTGACTAAATTTATTACCTATATATTGTCAGCTACATTCAATATCATGTCTTCTTCACTTATCTAAGATTTCTAGAATATAAAGGCATTGATTAATTTTATTTTTCTAAATTAATGTTTAATCCCTTGAATCTACAAAATTTATTCTTTCAAAACGTAATATTCTGTGCTGATTAGTAGAATAAGCGACTTATGTAACTATATTAACTTGGGTAAACACTAGAAGTCTATAAAATGCAGCTTTCAGAGTATTAACATCTCCATTCTCCAAAGCATTTAGTATGTCGCAGCTTGAAAATTTTTGAAGTAACAGTAGGAAAGTAAAAAGTATGTTATGTGGTAAGATGTGAAGAAGATAAATAT
>NW_011888808.1:4599017-4601123 GCF_000151845.1 Pteropus vampyrus | reverse complement strand
AGTATCAGTCAGAATAGTTTCATTGTCCTGTAATTCTCTATATTTTGCTAATTCATCCCTTTCTGCCCATCCTCAACTCCTTCCAACCACTGATCCTTTTATTGTCTCCATAGTTTTGTCTTTTCTATAATGTCATATAGTTGGAATCATATAGTATTTAGCCATTCAGATTGGCTTCCTTGTTAGCAATATGCATTTAAGTTCCCTCCATGTCTTGTCATGGCTTAATAGCTCAATCCTTTTAATCACTGAATAATATTCCATTGTCCTGATGTTCCTCAGCATATATATCCATTCACTTAATGGTCATCTTGGTTGTTACCAAGTTTTGGCAATGATGAATAAAGCTGCTATGATTCTGACACCAATTCTGATGCGTTTCCCCCACTCCATGTCCCCACCACCAAGCAATTCTCTGTCATAAGGTGGGTGTCCTAAAATTCACTCAATTCTGACACTATTACCTGGAAAATAACATCAGATTCCACAGGTTAAGGGCTCAGTCTTACAAGACTATACTGTCCACAATCCATACTGTGCTTCTGACTAACCAGCTATAGATCAGAGGTTTCAATGACCTTTCCTTGAGTTTAATTTTCTAGAGTGGCACACAGAATTCAGAGAAACACTTTACTTACCAGATAACCAGTTTATTACAAATTATATTAAAAGATGCAAATTAATAGCCAGATCAAATGGCTCCTGACCCCAGGAGCTCTGGCCCTGTGAATTTTGGGGCCTGGCACAGTGACATACGAATACATTCTCGTTCACCAACCTGAAAAGTTTCTGAACCTAGTCCTTTTGTTTGTTTGTTTGTTTGTTTGTTTATGAAGGCTTCATTACTTAGGCATGACTGAATAATCATTGGCCATTGGTGACCTAGCAAGCCTTCAGACCCCTTCCTCTCCCTGGAGGTCAGGAGTAAAGGTCACGTAGGAGAGGAAACACTTTTTCTTTTTCTCTTCTAGGTTCTTTGGCTGGCCTAATATTTAAGTTGACATAAGATGGATTAACAGGAGAAAAACAAATACAATTTTGTATATACAGGAGCCCATAGAAATATAAGACTCAGAGAAGTGACCAAAGCAAGCAGCTTTTATACCTTTAAAACAAAGAAACAATAAATTTGTGAAGAATTGACAGGACAAAGGTTTGGGGCTTAGGGTAGTAAATCAGTAAAGAAGTAACAGGTTTATTTATACAGCCTTCTCAGCCCTGAGTTCCCTATGTCTGGTTATAAGGATGTCTCACTCTCTCCTGGTACAGGGAGGGATATTTATTTCCTGCTTTGAGGAGGACAAAGGAGAGTCAGATTGTCCTTCTTGCACTGACTATTTCTTAAATGATTGTGATTCAAAATAATATGTTAAAGTGGTATATTTTAGGATGACATATTTTGCTCCCCATCAGTCAAGAAATGCCATTACCATTTACACAGGTGTTCAAATAGAAATATTTGGTTTACTAGTTATGTGAGAATGTTTTCCATATCTCACTATTTCCACAGCAAAAAAAATTTCAAGTTAGATATCATGATTTTCATTTTAAAAACTAGGGGCTTGTTGCTCACAAGGCTTTGAAAGGTTTCCAAGGTCACACAGAGTTGGTTCCAAAACTTTAGTCCCTCCCAGGTGACTTTAATAATTATATAAAAATATAATATAACTGCTTTTAAAATAAATGTAATATAACTTATAATTTCAAATTTACTTTTCCCTTCAAGTGAGGCATCTGGGCTTCTGGGCACTTATTCTAGTGATGATTCTATTGATCAAAATATTTTTTAAGCTCTTCATTCCATTTGGGTATGCTCAGCATTGTTATTTTAAAGATCAAAATGCTAGCAAATACATTCTTTAAAAATTATTCTTCTATGAGGAAGATCTAAAAGCATTTAGAAACTAATATATAATTATGGAATTTTAATTTAAAATAATGCAAAAATGAAAGATACAATTTAAAGTACTGAAATTTTGTATATATTTATATATTTTGTATTCAAATGTTTTCTTTCAAAGCAATTATTGTAAAAAGTATGTATGCATTTCAATGATGCTCCTTTGTTTAATTATTTTTGCTAATTCACTCTTGAAATTGTCTAAT
>NW_011888808.1:4587820-4595252 GCF_000151845.1 Pteropus vampyrus | reverse complement strand
CTTTTTTTTTTTTTCTTTATAGGTATCAAGCTTATTAGGCAGCGACAAACATGGAGGTTGAATGTTTCTGGGGAAGTATCAGGCAAATTTGTATGAGGCTATACAATTCATATGGGAGTAAAAATATTAAAATGACAAATTTGGTTAGAATTCAAAATTAATAAAACTGATCTGTGTGAACCTGGATAGATATGACCAGAGCTCATTGACAGGAGGAAAGCAAATACAGGAAATATTTGACCATACGTTATGTTCAGTAAATACATAATTACTAGAAGAATTGCATGGGCGGGGGGTAACCTAGATGGTATGGTTAATTTTCAGTAATCAAATTTTAAAAGGAAAAAAATGACAATCTAAGAAGAAAATTAAGACAATTGTTTTATGATAGTAATTTCTTATGCCTCTCCAATTCATTTATTTTTGAAAGATCACATGCTTATTTTAGAAGACATTTCAGTTCTAGATAAATGGAGTGTCTGACCACTTAAGACAGCCACCATCTCTCTCAACTTATATGAGTGATCAGAAAGCAACTGTACTCTTTAGATCTTAAAATAATTAATAATTTGCATGAATATTTAGAATTTGATAGGTAGAACCATTTTAGATTTTATATTGTATTTTGTTGGTTCAATTTTTAATTTTTTACTCTCTATACCTCTATAAGCTAATTTTCTAGTACTTTCAATTATGCTATCTTGTTCCCACAGAATTAAAAAATCAAATGCTATAATTTGAAGTTATGAACACACTCATTAACACATTTCACTATATTGAAAATAGAATGTAATCCATAATAATCAGATTAGTTTGGAAAATCCTTAAGGATTTAGTTTACCTAAAAGGAAAAGTGTTTTTACATATTCTAAAAAGTATGCATTTTGTAAAATCAGACAGTATGACCACATTCAATAAGCTTCATCTTCCAAATCAGTGGCTTTTAAATATTTCCTTCAATTGTAAATGAAAATAAAGTATTAAGCAGGGTGAAGACTGTGTTCCATGCTCCATTTGGGAGTCTTAAATGAAATTTTAATTACAATTTGGGGGGCTGCATTTCTACTATAGAAAAACAATGAGTCATACAAATGTTTATCTACAGAAACAGCAAGACCTCTTTTTCAAACGTAAGGTGCCTAATTTCTAAAACAAAACTGTATGTGTATACTGAAAGATACACAGAATGAATGACACCTTTGGTGAAATCTGCTGCTTCACATTAATTATTTTCTGGTATAGATGGTGTCAGAGTAGGTATAAATAAAACACAACTGACTATGAGCTGAAAATTGTTGAAACTAGGTTACGAGTACATAGTTGTTTTTTTTTTTAATATTTCCTTCATTTTTGCATTTTGTGAAAAAGTTTAATAAAATCTAAATGACATTTTATGTGTCCATGTAATGGTTTCTTCTCTCTTTGGTAAATCAGATTAAAAATTGTCCTCTCAAAGATGGGTTTTTTCATAAATTACTTCTAATTTATCATTTCTTTCGAACACTTACTACAACTACAAGATTCAACAGTCCATGTTTTTCTCTCCTGCATATGGCTTCCATATACACACACAGACATCCTGTGTTCAAATCAATTTAATCAATTCAGTAGCTCTTGCAATGAGAGAACATTTTGCTTTTGGTACATAAGGCCTTACATTTTCTATCTCTTTGTGATGCTGGACATCCCTTCACTCAACAGACTCCAGCCTACTAGCCTTGATTCAGTCCCCATCCCACACATGGTACTGACTACAGTGCTTTTCATCTACCCTCTCCCTGATTTACTCCATTTTTTCCCCTAATACAACACAGAATTGTTACTCTTACTTTTCCTTAAAGCGATAAGTAAAATCACATCATCTTCATCATTTCTGTTTCATAGTAATTTGAATATTTTCCTTCTCAGTAATTTTCAAAATGTATTATAATTATCTGTGTTATTATTTATCTGGCTAAATTGTGGTTGTTTTGTTCAATACTGTATCCCATTGGAACTACTGATATCTTGCAGATAGTATGGATGCTCAATAAATATAACTTTAATTAAAATATTAATAACAGCCCTTCATTCAATGGCTGCCTTGAGCTAAGAGGATGTTATATCAGAAAATGCAATTACATTTTAACTACGGAGTAGTCATAATTGTTTGTGTAAATTTATTTTGTATGCTGCTAAGAATTATTTATATCAATATATTACATATTTATCTCATTTATTTATTCATTAATTAAAAAAATAGGCCTTATGAGAAATAAGCAACAAGGCAAGGTTTAACTTATGAACCTTCATGGAAGTTCATTGCATTACAAGTTCACAAACTTGCAAACCCATGAATTTACAAGGACTTGCGAAGGCAAGCTATAAAATACAGTTAATACACAAACATACGTAACTCATGGGGTCATATACGTTGGGGCATGAGAAGTGCTAAGAAGTAAAACAGAATGTTATAAATAGACAATAGACTGATTCTTAAAGGAAGTTCTGCTAGATTTATTGGTATAAATGGAAGACTTCTCTGACTAGGTAGCACTTGAGCAGAGCCACCAACAAGTAAGGATGTAGGCCAAGTCGATGTAGAAGGAATTGTCCAGAATCAAGAGAATTTCCATTACAGATACCCTGAGCAGAAGTGGGGTTGAGAGCTTGAAAAAAAGAGCCAGGGAGACAGTGTAGATAAAGTGACGACAGGCAATTCTCTATGAAAGTTTGCCAGTTTTCATAATTTTATCTAAAGGAAAAGAGAACAAACCAATGAAAGAAAGAATGATCCCTGAAATTGTATAATAGACAGTTATCTCCACTCTACATCATTTCTACATATATAAGTTTTCCTCTTATGATTACTCATAAGAATAAGCTATAAATTCCTCAATTAATGAGACACCATTAGCAGCCCTAGTGAATTTGCCTGCTGGGAAACCTTTTTAGTTTCTAGGATGTTCGATGAATGTCTAAGTTGACATGGTAATGTGTGTCCTATGACTAATTTTAATGAGTGTTGGTTTACTTCTGAGACCCTCATTTTATGTGCACTTAATTGAGACTGATCTGTTAAAAATGTTTCATACTGCCTAGGAAATATATTTTCCTTCCTATATCAGTATTGCATACATCTGGAATCAAAGACGAACCCATATATTCTAAAATAAAGTTATATCCCACAATCAACAGAATTAAAACTAAATGGTGATTTGGGGGCAAACTGTATGATGTACACATTTAACAAAGCTGATTCAAGAATTAGCATTCTTTAAATAGAAATGATATATCCTTAGGTGTTTTACTCTTTTGCATTAAAATTATTACCTGCAAAAATTGTGAGTCACTGGAAAATCATCTGGCACTTTCTTATGGAGTTAAATATGTCCTTACCATTAACCAGCAATCTTGGTTACTCAAATTCACACAAAACTTATGCATGGAAGCTTATAATACCTATATTCGAAACTGCCAATCCCTTCAACTGGTGTATGGGTAACCAGACAGCGATTCATGCAATTGAATACCACTCAGTAATACAAAAGAATTAAGTACTGAGAAACAAAATATAAGGATGACTCTCAGATGCATTGTGCTAAAAGGGGCCCAACATAAAATACTACTACATATTGCACCATTCTTTTCCTATGAATTTCTTGCAAAAGCAAAACTGTAGAGACAAAAAACTGGTCAGTGGTTGTGAGGAGTTGAAGATGAGAGAAGAGAGCACCTGCAAAGGAGCACAAGACAATCTTTTGAGTTGATTCAGATTATACACAGTGATTGTGTTGGTAGATAAATAAATGCAAATGCTTGCCAAAAATCAGAGAAATGCACAATAGAAATAATGAATTTTATGGTATATAAATTATTTGTTAAATCCTCCCACCCCAAAAGAAAGACCACAAAGAAAAGTACAACAATCTGTTAAAGAATAAAGTCCTCATCGATAATTAGCTGAGAATCTACTGCAAACAGTACATGATTATCACCAACTACAATCTAGCAGATAATAAGGTAACATGGTAAAGGTTACTATTTACCAAAACCAGTTTTCTTTCTAGAAGGACACAAGTTAAGTTACATTTCCTGTGTTCTCACAAAATTAGATCTGGTCGTGTGTTGAGTTGTATCCAATGGAATGAGATTTGTGGAGATGCATGGGACTCCCAGGTTTGGCACACATCCATGCTCTGTCTCCTTCTGCCACCTTTACAGAGAGCACAGGATGACTTTGGAAGCTGTGTGTTAAAGATATTAGAGACACACAATAGAATGAGTTTACGGAAATGAGAAAAGAAAATCCTCTCTCATAATAGGCCTTTGAAATGTTGACGGTTTTCCATGAAAGCTGTTACCGTAACTTATACATAAATTTTGTTAAAACCATCTTTCTGACTGATTACATTAGAACTTCATTCCCTTAAAAAATAAAATTATCAATTAATCCAGGTCTATAAATTAAAGGAGTGTTTCCCCTAATATTTGCCCATGAATTCTCGTTATCACTTAAAACAGTGTATGACTTCACAATCTCTTAAAAAACACTATGCTACACCTAGAGAATTTTTCGATTTGGATACTTCTTGTACAACTCAAATCATTTGCTCATTCATTGATTTCTGCCTTCACCAAACATTTATTGGTGCTTTGTTTGAACTATATGAAATTACCAATATTTAATTTCTATTGACTTGTAAGCATGGAAATTTCACAGAGTCCCAGCATACGCTTTTTTCTGTAGATTATGTAATGCATATTTTTCCAGTTGCTTAGTTTTTCTATTTCAAGAACAATAATAACTTAGCTACCACTTTTTAGGCTAAACATCTTACAGTGTTTTCTTCTTAATAGAGAATCTTTATTATATAGATCCAGTCCATTTAATTCCAATTCTGAGTTTCATGAAGCCAAAATGTTTCCTATATTTTGCAAAGACTTCTGGCAAGTTTAACTAAATAATAAAGAATTAAGTCATTTTTCTGTAAACACAGCCAGACCTAGTTCTTGTATTCTTTACTTTACATATAGCATTTTACCGTCTAATTCTAAGCATTCTTGTTATTTAATCATATTAATTATAATTTTCAAAAATAATGTCTCTCAGACTGGGAATTTTCCACAAACAGGAGAAATTTGCAAAGATATGTGAAGGCAAGCTATGCAAATAGTATCATTTCCAGTAAAACTTTAGTCCAATTAAATTATTTATATTCTGGAATTGTGAATGACACACATTCATTTTTGAGAAAGAGAATAAATAAAGACAAAAGTTTAAGCTGATCGTTTGCATACTGCTGCTATGATGAGATCATCTAAGTATTTGTAATCTTCTATCTTTATTTATTGGATGAAAATCAGCAACTCTTCATACATATTAAATTTGTAAATAAATTGTTAGGCAGAGACATAGAAAAGTTTCTAGTGATTAGAGCATTTTTAGCTTATTAGTTAATAGGTCATAAAGAAATAATGCCATAGTTCAAGTCACCTTCGAAGTGTTTAATTTTTGTTTCTTGTGACATACATACATATTTTGTTTGTTTGTTTATTTTAATAATATAATACCATAGGTAACTAATAGAAAATGCAAGACTAAATTTTGGGATCAAGGAATTCATTTATAGGCAGAATCAAGCTCAAAATAATGTGACATCAATCAAAAAGGAAACCATGAATAATGTAACCAATTAATATTTAGGTTGGGGATAATATAGACAAACAGCCACTGGATTATCCAGAGGTTGTTTCCATATATTAATTATCCTTGTCCCATCAAAGCTTAGCACACTTTCAGATGTTGTAGATGCTCATCACTCATTTGCCAAATGAGACAATGTTCTAAAAGTCAAGGTAAAAATAAACAGTGCACTGACTGAATGAAATTAGAAAGGAAAGGCCAGAAGCAATCATTCTAGAAACAGAGACATGTGCATGGAGACATCTTCCTGTTTGGCCTCCACACCTTTCTTTGATTATTCTGAATTAGTTGTTTTTCCTGATGTACCTGGTGTCCTGTACATGTGATTCAGCACTTGCTGGCACTTGACTAAAATGAGCAATGCAAAGAGAATCGGCAACATGTGCTGGTAAGAAAATGCAGATTTAATGTGCAAATATGAAAGATAGTCTCATCTTTGTATTTATCATGCTGTCACCTGTGCTGTTAGATTTTCTCAATTTTGTAATAATTTTATGAAACACCATATAGAAATTTATGAGTTTCCACAGTTCTTATATGGTTTTTTTTCTGAAGATTTAAGCCATTGTAGTTTTGTAATATTAATAGCTTTGATTTACAAATGAGATAACAATTCAGTGAAATCAGATGATTTACCCAAAGTCATAGAATTAATAATAATAGGGTCAGTACTTTAAAAGAATGAGTGTGTGGATAGAGGGAAGGTACCAGCTTGTTGCAAGAGCCTTTTATGCTGAGTTCTTTCTGTAGCTTTTTTTTGGTTGTTGATTTGGTCCATTTCTCCCTACCAGAAGCAGAAGCTAAGATATGGTATATTTGGAGGGTTGATAAACATATACATTGGCAGGTGAAAGAGAAGGTGGTATGAAGAAGGGAATGCAGATGTGAGGAATCCATGATGCAGCCAGCGACATGGACTAATCCTGCAGGACCGCTCTGGGACGTGATACAGAACACATGCCTTAGATGTATTGTAGCCAAAATGAATGGAAGTAGGAATATGCATAATCCGACATCTGCCAGGAACTGCTGAAGGTCTGTATTCTGTACTTCTTTCACTTCCCAGTCACTTCTCTCCTGTGTGTAGATTCAAAGAGTGGTTTCCAGCAAGCCAAGGATAGTCTTCATATAATGATTATTGGATGTGTGACCAGAAATCCTAAGGGGATCTGAACAGTCATAGATTTAATAATGACAGGTCTGCTCCCAAAATGAATACCTTATATCATGATGGTAAACACCCTGTAACATCGGTATACTACACACATGAAAATCAAATGATCTGGAAATGTTTAGTAATTTTCTCAAGGTCATACAGTCTAGAAGTGGAATAAACCCAGGACTCCTGCTTAAGTATCTGAGTTTCAAATCTGTGATCATAACTACTTTTTAAACATCTCTTTAAAGGTACTAATTTATCTTAGTTTTATATTGTTATTTAGTTAATACTGAAGGCTAGTCTCTGAATTTTAACAGTACTATAAAATATAATAAAGATAATATGTTTCTTTCTTCTAGGATTTTATTTTTTAGCTCACAAGTAGAAGCTGTACCCATAAAATTGTAGTCAATCTACTATGACTTGATTAGCTAAATTTACTTATATAATCATATTGCACAGCATCACTCATGAATGTTAACCCTGAGTGTCCAGGCTATTCAGACCCTCTCAGAACAATCCATGGAAAACTATTACATCCAAACAATATGCTCTGATGTTACTTTAGACAGTTCATTCATATATAC
>NW_011888808.1:4586261-4587565 GCF_000151845.1 Pteropus vampyrus | reverse complement strand
CTCTATATTCATATATAATTACTTGACTGGTGTTTTTTCTGTCTTCTCATGAAGGTCTTCAAAAGGCCTGGCTTGGGTCAAATGTCTGTTCTGGACTAATCAATGAATCAGTGGGTCCAGTCAAGGGAACTACAGATTGATCAGTCTGGTCATATGTCCATTTTCATGTGTAAGTGGGAAAATTTCACATTTAAAAGGCCACCTCACAAAGTCATTCTTACTACAGCATGGGAAATAGTTCTGCATGAAAGACTCAGGGAAGCCTTGTCTACAAAGTGACACCTGAACTGAATTAACTCAGTTCAACTCAATACGTATTGAGGCTTATTAAATTCAAAGTGCTCTCCTAAGGTGCTGTGAAGCATACAGAAGTGAATAAAATACAGTTTCTTCAATACAAGGATTTACAATCTAGTGAAGGGACTGACACATACAGATAAGCCTCTGGAAGTTCTCTTGACATCATTAAGTTAAATCCAGAGACATATCAGGATGTCAGGCATTCTTAAAAGGCTTAGCCATTGTAACATTTGCAGCAATGCCTTGGAAAAAGTAAGCTAGGTAAAAACTAGTCCATGGAGGATGACTTTAGCTATAAATTGGCAATGGAACCACTTAATGCACAGTTATTGACATATGTGGGGGAAAGATGAGGCCCAATGGATACAGAGATAAAACTTTGCAGGACTTCATTAAATATCTTATAATCTATTGAAGGGTATGGACTAATTATAAATCATTTAAACCCATACTTTGCAAGAGTGTTAAACTAAGAGTGTTATAAATCACAGAGAGTTTGTAAAAAGAGCTTTCAGTCGCATAGTGCTCATGTGTTTAGCTTATTTTATTTCTTACAATGACCCTCATAAGTAAGTGCCATTGTGATCCTCATTTGCAGATGTGAAAGCCAATAGTCAGAGAAATTAAGGAACTTGCTCTATAGGATAAGGGGGAGATCAATATTTAAAGTCAGGCAGGGTGGCTCCAGCGTCCATGCCATCAAAGGAAGATAGAAAGACACCAGTAAACATGAAAAGCATAGGACAGTCCAGGTCTGGCACTTTCAGTAACCCTTTAAAACAGATGTGGTGGGAATAATTGAGTGAGGAGGTTTGCAAGATGAGATCAGACTAAGGTATTTCAACTACTGATTTCTGAACAGAAATATTTTAGTGTTCAAATAGTCCAACATTTGGCTTTGAAAGTTGTTTGTTGGAGAGGTATCATTTAAATGAGAATTAATGTTATTTCCTAGACTTTTCATTTTTAACTGAAGTTATGCAAGATGACGTCTGGGTATTCGG
>NW_011888808.1:4564992-4585126 GCF_000151845.1 Pteropus vampyrus | reverse complement strand
AATGTGAAATTATTCCTAAGAAAATTGTTATAAATAGGATAATGAGCCTTGAGCCAAACTGTGAAAGATGAGTAGAAACATGGGTCAGGAGAGGTCACTGAAGGCAGAAGAAAAAAGTTGTTTTCATTGAAATTCATGAAGGCAAGGAAGCATGGACTCTTATTATTGCCTGTAATGTTGACCTTGTACTTTTTAAATCATTTTAAGCATAGTGTTCAAATAAGTGTTGATTTTCGTTTTTCTACATAATTTATTTAATTATGACTACTGTGGATAATTTTAACCTCCTGCTTCCTCGCAGTCATGATCTTTGCCTTTATAGAAAGATCCTCCTACCATATTCCTGGAAAATAAAAGAAACTGCAGCACTTTATTTTTTTTTTAAATGTCCTTTCCATTGTGTACTTATGTACTACATGCTTATTACAGAAATAAAAGGATACAAGATGCCTAGTGAATATGATTATTCTCTTTCTCTATATATGACATCCTCTGTGCTCAGTCCAGCACGACCTTTTTCTTGTACCATCAGATATGTTATGAAATAATCCACCCTAGAACAACCTAACTACTTCTTTTTTCCCCACAACTTAGTCAAATATTGTTCCCTATTTCCTAATTTTAACTTTTTTTTTTCAAAATTCCATCTCCGTCAGTCACGATTTATATTGATAATAAAGTGGCATTTTGAAGCCCTAATCAATGAGAAAAGGTGGTCTCCAATACATTTTACTATTCTCAAATATAATTTATTTCATAAGTGATATTTTTAGTAGTATAAATAATTGTCCAAATATAACTCAGATGTATTCTCTGAAATTCCGTAGCATATTTTTATCTTGGAGCAGAAAAAACCTAAATAAATTGATTTAAAAAAAAAAAAAAGTTCTTATATTCACTAGAGAAAAGCATGTCAAAGGTACTGAGCTATTATATTGAGTTTGAATCAACTTAATTCTTTCCAGTTCCCACTGTGGTTTCTTTTATTCCCCCTTGCAAGCTGATAATATTTTAAATTACATTTTTCACTTGTGTAAAGTATTTTTATAAGGATGGCACCAATCTCCTGATCTCCATCTCCAGAGAGGGAGTTAGAATTAACAGATTAAGTTGTAGAAAAGCTGTGTTGGATCCAAATAAGAACAGACTTTATAATTGAACACCTGATTAACTGCTGTAACAGGTTATTGAACAAAGGTAGAGGATTTTTGTCCCTAAACAGACAAGCAATTGAATTTTATCCACAGAGTCATTTTTTAAAAGAATATGAAATAATCAACCTATTGCTTTCTTTTAAGATTTGGGATTTTCCAACTATGTAAACCTGTTTATCTTAATCCAAGAGAGAGACAGAGCATGGTAGTAAAGAACATAAAATTTAGAACCAGACTTCCTGGGTTCAAGTCTTGGTTCTACCACTTAATAATTTTGTGATCCTGATAATTTCTCTATCATAGCTCCTTCAAATATAATCCTGATATAAAATGTGGACAATTATAGTACTTACCACACAATGTTTTTAAATAATTCAGTAAAATTTGTAAGAATGCGTAATGGTATCTGACACACAGTAAGCTTTTTTCAAGATGTTAAAGTTTCAAAACTGGCATATTATTTAAATAGAAACCTCGAACAATGAACATGAATGTGGTTCTAGGAGAAAAACTTATAAATACATTGGGTGTAAAAATTCACAGGTATTTTAATTTTAAAAACTTTCATGTTTGAGAATGTGTTTTGATAGCATATCCATAAGCTACAATTTTTTTCTAGGAAAATTTTAGATGCTGCTCCATTGATAGTGTTGGATGTTGCTGGGGAAAAATCTACATTTAGCTTTTGAATTTATGCTTGTAAAATATGATTTATACTAATTCAACTGAGATGTCCTAGATGTAAAGATCTCCAATCAAAATTCAGTGGCATGAGACAAAAAAAAAAATCTGCTCTTCTTTTTAATATTAAGTGTTTTAAAACTAGAGAAAAATATAGGGAGCAATAGAGCGAACACCAATGTACACAATTATCTTGGGGCAAAAAAAAAATAGACATAAAATTGTCTTGTTAAAAAAGTTCTTATATTCACTTGAGAAAAGAGTGTCAATATTTATTTTGCAAAACAATTTTCATAATTTACTCCTAATAATGATAAAAATAAATTAACAGAGATGCAGTCAATGACTGACTCTTCCTCTGAAATGTAAATTAATGTTATTTTTGTTTGATTTTATATTTTTCTTATTAAACTTAATATTGAGTATCATTTCATATTTGAGTGCAATTTCACATGTGCATTTTAGTATTGTACATATGGGTTCCATTAGCTGTAAATTGACCATTCTGTCCATTTTTCTATTGACTTATTATTTTTTGGAGAATCATATGTATAAAATAAGTAATAATAATACAGATTCTTTGTTGCATATATTTTCCAAATATGTCTGGCCACTTAAAATTAAATGCATAATGAAGGCCAAACTTGATAATTCCTTGAGCAGACAAAACCATTTAAGCCATGTAAACAAAACTAAATCTAGCTTAGTTCATAAACATAAGCAAAACTTAGCTTATTTCTTGTAAATGCCTCTGATAAACATAAAGAAAGCTAAGTTTCTAAAAACAGTATAAGACAATTACTTTTAACCAATTGCATACTGTCAGAAAACCCTCATTGCAATAACCAGTCACTGTAAATGTTAAACAATTCCCTCATTTTCACTTTATAAGCCATCCTGTAACACCATGTCTCCAAATCATGTTAGCTGTGGGTTGAAATGCTCTCAGTTCGTGACCTGTTCTTATATGCACAATAAATTCTTACTAAATAATATTTTATTGATCTAGTGGCTTCTGAATTTTTGATTGTTTTATACCAGCATTTGTAACCCACATATTTTTTTAGTTCTATGCAGTCAAAATAATCAACCTTTTTTTTCTCTATTGGTCAGGAGCTAGACTAGAGCACATCTGGGGAGACTGCTCTTATTTTACAGCTGGGAAGGCTTGCAAGACTTGTGCTCAAATCTCCTGGAATCCTCCTTATTCACGTGCCTGGCATTCGGACTGGATGGCCCAAAGCCTACTACACTCAGCTCAGATGTCAGACTGAGAACTGGTTGCGTGTGGCCTTTTCTTGTGTCCTGAGTCTCACTGCACTAAAGCTAGTTCTGAGAGGGAGTGTCCCAGGAGGGACTGATCTGGGAGCAAGTGTTCCAACAGAGGCCGAGAGAAGCTTCATGACTTCTACTGACCAAAATTAGAAGTCACATGTCATTACGTTTTCTTGGACGTAAGCAATATAGCCAATTTTCAGATGGAATGGAAATAGATTAGACTTTCTTCTTAAGGAGAGCCTGGCATGATTTAAAAGAGTAGGTGGATGGGAGATACCACTATGGCCCTTACTGGAACGTACAATAGGTGTACTTGAACGTGTACATATTAACTGCTTGTTGACCGCAGGAATAGAGAAAGGTCCGTGCATACATAAAAGCTTATCTTTAGTCTGAATTTTTCATCATGTTTTTGAAAGTACTTCAGCTATAATATATATATAAAACATATACACACATATGTCACATATGTATAAAATACACATAAAATTGCATGTGTATATCAGTTATGTGATAGGCATTATGCTATCTGGTGTCTATATTGTGTTAAAAGACAGATGATGATCCTGCCATCTAGGAGATGTGAAGAATGTAAGTACTAAATAAGTAACCATAAATATAATTAATATTGGAGAAGAGGACTATGTAGTCTTTTCAGTGCATATAGCAAGAATAAATAATCCATATAGTGTTAATGCCAGTGTTTTATTTTTCAGTTTTACACTAGACTTAGTGGTAACAATTGACTTGTAAGCTTTGTGAAATCACTGAATGTGTCTATGTTGTTTTCACTTTTTTTTTTTTCAGATAATTAAATGGTGTACGGTACACAGATACCATTCCACGAATATTTGTTGAATTAAGGAAAACATATGGCTCTTTACTACTCAAAACTCCTATATTCCTTGGCCTGTTTTTAAAATTAATCAATTCTATTTTTCAAAGAAATTTTAAGTTTACAGAAATATGGAATATAAAGTACAGAGTCCTCACATACCACCTGCCCCCCAACACACACACAGATTTTTGCATTAGTGTGGTACATTCGTTGCAATTGAGCCGATATTGACATATTATTAACTAAAATCCATAGCTTATCTTAGAGTCACCTCTTTGCGCTGTACAGTTCATGGGTTTAACAAATGTATAATGACCTGTATCCACCATGACAGTATTATACAGACTAGTTTTGCCACCCTAAAATTTCCCCACCCTTCACCTATTAATTCACACCTTTGTCCTTCTCTGTTCCTACCAACTCCTTGCAACAATTTATCTTTTTATTGTCTCCACAGTTTTGCCTTTTCCGAATGTCATATAGTTAGAATCACACTAATGTAGCTTTTTCAGACTTACTTCTTTCACTTAGAAATATGCATTTAAGTTCCCTCCATGTCTTTTCATAGTTTGATGTCTCACTGTGTGAATGTACCATAGTTTATTTATCCATTTGCCTACTGAAGGACATCTTGGTTGTTTCCAAGTTCCTTGGCTTATTTTTTAGCTGGCTTTTCCAGTTATTCATCTAGTACTTTATTATTAGCTTGTTTAGTGATACCACTGGTTTTACCAGCAACTTACAGGTGTAGAAACAACTCACTTGGCTGGGGAAATTTCTAATATGTCAAGTATCATCACCAGTAATTTAAAGCATTTCCATGGATTCGCATATTACCTAAAGGTCTAGCAACATAACTTATTCTTCACAACTTTTGACAATCTGAGGCTTCAAATATATATTTCCAACTCTTTTCTGGATATATTGGTTTGGGTGTTTTGCAATTATATAAAAATAAATATATACATAATGCAAATTTTTTTTCTGAGAATTGTCTAGAGGTTTTCAAATTTCATTAATTGTTTTCTTGATCCTCAGATTGTAAGACTCATCACATCATTGACTATTCTTGCTACTCTCTACCTATTTACAATATCTATGGCTCTACTATTGATAAATCTCAGAGATCCAGCTTCATACACTGCATTATGCTACTATTTATTTTGTATGTTTACAAGTCAACTTTTCCCACAAAATTCAAAATTTCTCAAAGTCAGAAAGTATAACTACAATTTCTGACAGTTTATGTATTTAATAAATGCATAATTATCTGATGAATATATTTGTAAATTAATGCACAAATTATATATTCACCCTAAATTAGTATTTGTGCAAGGAATTTACCAAATTCATTTGTTTTTATGAAATGCATGTCTATCTTCAATGTTCATAATTGTGTTATTTGACAGAAATAATGAAAGAAAATGTGAATAAAGAGAGTCTTAATGTTACAGCTATTAAATTTTATCAGACTTTTCCACACCTTAATTTTTAAGAGCAGATGAGGGTTGAGAAAATAGAAACAAGCTTGCTAGTATAATAAAATTTGGCTGATAATTCTATGTTCTGACAACTGTATTTCAGGATGATGGTGCCAAGTAAAAATATCAGATAGGCCTACTGCCCTGTCAGACTAATCAGAATTTCATTTTCCTGGCCCCTAGTTTACTTCCTGTCCCAAAGTAGTCCTGTAACTTGACTTTGGTATTTTTAAGGCAATCTTTTTAAGTTAATATTCTAATAGGAATAAGCATCGTGCTTCAGACATTCTGCCATAGAATGTCATGCTAGAAAAATTGGTGTCTATCATTAAGTATAGTCATAAATATTTCACTCAAAATGTGAACTCTTTATTTTCAGTTTCTTATAAAACTCACTACATGAGATCATTTTAAAGTAGCATAATTAAAACTGTTTCATGTTTTAATATTATGGTAATTTAGGCAGTGTTATATTTCAAAGGAAAGTATTCACATGCTTATTAAAAGAAAAAGTTAAAGTTTATCCTGTTAAAGACTCACCATTGCTTTTTCAAAGTTTTCGGCAATTGAAATTTCTATGTTCGGTGTTGTGGTATCGGAAAGGGATGTGATGTGAATGTATATTAAGAAGCTTGTGGAAGAAACAGAATGTTGAGTTTGTCCACACTTCAAAAGTGAGGACTATGTTTTATGATAACCTCCTATTGATTTTGAAATATAAAAAGTTCAAGAAAATATAGGATGTACAGTTTAAAAAATAATAAAATGAATGTCAATATGCTGAATCTATTTTAATATAATGAAACACTTATAATCATGTTATATTAAGAGATAAGAATCCTTATTTTGCTACTGAGTACATAAACTAGTGAATACTTACAAGTAGAACAGAAAATTGTTTCACTTGGTTCTATAAAAATTATTTATGCTTGCAGGCTGACCATTCCCAATAACTACATTCTCTATACCTTTGACCATCAACAACGGTCAAATAAACTGATTAGATCTGCAAAGGGTCGAAAAGGTAGCAACTGAAGTACAGGTATCATTATTATTGTTGTCGTTGTTGTTGTTGTTGTTGTTGTTGTTTGGTAAAATGCAGACTTAGCAGCAGTCAAGTGCTGAAAACATCTACTTCGCTTATATAGTTTTCCTCAAGGTCTTGGTCCGTATAAGAGATATGGATTTGTCCCTGTGAGACTACATTCACCAAAGCATTTATTTAAATCTCATAATCAAGTCATTATCTAAAATTTAGTTTAGATAACTTAAAAATGTTTTAAAAGAGCAATTATTATTTTTTTTTTAAATGTGTGTAGGCACAGGTATGCCCAATAGTAGAAGCAATTTATGACCTCTACTGAGGCATATTTGTGAAACAAACAAAAGTAAATTTCCAGAGCTTCCAGTTTCCATTTTCTGTGTTTTTTTCTCTTTTTTCCAGACTCTTCTTCGACCGTCCAGAATGAAAGTCTGCTCTCTGGGAAAAGCTGTCAGCGCCTTTGTACATAATGTGAATTTCTTACCGTGAATACATCAAACAATAACGATGAAAATCAGAAAACAAAATCCAACACCTATCAAGTGTGTAAAATTCTGCCTAGAAATACAAGCATAAAGCAGAAGAAAACTTGAAGATATCACCCCAATGGATTTAAGTATACTCAAGTAAATAATCTAACAGAAAAACGGTCACCTTAAATAAGAAATTAAAAAACTAAGAATACAGAGAACTGACTAAATTTAAGCAAGAAGTGGAAAAATACCAGTTTATGAAAATAAATAATATAATGCAGATGCCCAAGACACAGGTGACTCAAAATCAATTAATAAGGAACATTAAAGAGAGACAAGAGAATAACCAAGAGAATGAAAACGATACAGAAGAAGAAAATGGTTCAGGAGAAAGCAGGACAAGAAGACGGGCAAGAAGGGCTAACATTTGAGTTACTGAACTTTCTGAAAAACAAAACAACAGAGTAGAATTAACATTTAAGACTATAAACCAACAAAACGTTCTGGGAGAAGAAACAGACCTGAATTTATACCTTAAGATGTCCCACTGGATCTTCCCTACCCGCCAGGCCGGAAGTGGGCAGAGCCGGCCGCGCACTCACCCTGGAAGAACAAGAAGCCAAGCGGGAGAAACGAGATGCAGCCAGAGGCTCCAGCAGTCCACTCTACTGCATCCAGTCGGTTCTCCAAACAGGTAACAAAGCCATTAACACAGGAAGTGACGTAAGAGCCAGAGGGAGCGGAAACATTTAAAATGGCACTTCAAAGTTGTCCTGGGAAGATGATTTCTTTCCAGAGTGAACACCTGGGCTTGTTCACTGACCTGTGATTCTTTATTTGTCAATTAGAAGTTGTTTATTCTTTTTTGCTTGAAAATGAGATAGGCTATAGACTTTGAGAAAATGACTACTTATTTTTATACAATAACAGGACAAAATACTCTTGACTCTCTGACTCTATACCTGATTTTTTTTTTTTGAACACTCAGAATAGATTTCTATAAATTTAGAGTTTAAAAGGACCTAGGAGATCATATAGGATCTATCAGTCAATAGGTAAATACGTGTTATACCTTCATGGCTAATTTGTACTATAAGTCTCTTTGGTTCATGGGGATTTTGTTTTGTTTTGTTTTGTTTTGTTTTGGTATATCTATTATATAACACAGCTTAGCACCTACCTGAATTGGGTGTTTAGTAAACTGCTATTGACAGTGACAATGATGAAATCATTGCAGAATATAATAGGGTAAAAGAAACTGAGATATGTACATCTTTGCTTGCAAAAAAGAGAATAATGCTTACATAGTGTTTTAAATGAAATGAAGAGGTGGTGTCACATTCTTCCAAAAAAGAGGTGGAATAGAGTCCTGCTTTAATTATTAGTCAACCTATTCTCCTGGAGTCTACATATATTTAATGAAAGCAAGAGGGGAACAAAATTCTACTTCAGGTTTTGGGAAAGTTATTAACTTTCCGTGTTTTCAACTCCCATTCCAAAAGAACATGTAAATACAAAATATTTGTCTTCCATTAGACTTTTCAAAAGCCATACATAAACAAGTGAAAGCTGGTAGTTTTCACTATTAAGAAAGTAATGTAAGAGCACCAAATGGAATAGATGATGCTGTTCCTTTCAAAGAGTTCTCAAACTGTTTGTTGTACCCAATTCCCAGTTATCTAAAGCAATGTGAAATTTTTGTGAAGCTCCATATAGGTTTATTTATCCAGTAGGAATTAATTCTATCCATTAAGACTCCCAGGTTGCCTCTAAGAAAAATTTTCAGTGAAGGTAAAATATATACCCATCTGTTTTCTTTTGCCTGTTATGTAAAATTTTAGATTTGTATAGAAGCAAATTATATAATTGATAATTTTTATTACTAAAGGTTATTTACTTAAATGTTTAAGGGACAGTAAAAAATAAATTACAATACAAAAGTTCTCTTTAGGAAGAAGACACTGAACAACAGGGCTATGTTAACCCTTGAGTATTTAGCCAAGACACAGCTACAAGTTTTATTGTAAAGAATTTCCATGAGTTTTAACTCCTTCTACATTACACTTATGGAACATCATCCAGTCCATCTGTTTGAATGTAAACACATCTAGTCTTTATATTTTGAAAAGGTGAATTATGGAGAAAAATAGAAAATGTAAATTAAAACAGACTTTAAATTTTAGTTTCAAAACTGAGTATTGAAATGACTTTTTTAGATAGTGTAAAAGGCAAAATGAGAAAAGTACAGAATGTATTTCAGAATTAAAGTTTGTGTGTAAATTATACCAATGTTTTTAATTATTGGAAAAAATATCAAACTCAACATCTTTAAGTACAGTTAATTTGAGAATTCCAGTCTGTTAAAAGAAATAACATCTTCAGCACAGTCAATGATATCATGCTGTAAAGATTTGGGGGGACTTAAACTTTTAGAAATGTTTTCTATCTTTCGAATAAATACTGCTGTAGCATAAGTTTGGAAAGACACGGGAAGCTACAAACTTTTAAAAATGCATTCTTCTTTTCTTAGCTCACTTATAAAATATGCTTTTTCTATTAGGATAAGAGAAAGCAAAATAAAGTTTGTTTCATTCAGAAAAATAAATAAAAATTAAAGTTTCCTCTGGATACTCAGGAAGATTAACCCGAACAATCAACTTCAAGATGTATTCTAATATAGCCAAGACATTTTTTAAATTAAAGGAAAAAAAAGCCCTCAAGACCTAGGCACAGTGACAAAAGAACATATAAATACAAAATATGTGTTCTGTCATCGGACTTTCCAGAAGCCACATATAAATAAGTTACATACAAATGTAGCAGCATTTTTTTGAAACTCAAATATTTTACATTCAATCCACCTATCCTTCAAAGATCAAGACTATAGAAAAATTTTTATATACAAAAATGTAAGGAATTCTGCATCCATGAGGACATTTTGAAGAAGTTAATATTATGCTTTGCAACATTTTTTGAGCCTAAAATTATTTCACAGTAAAAAATTAAAAGAAAGTAGCTTCGGAAAAATATTAAAGTAACAATTTTATTGTTTTACATTTTGAATGTAAAAATGTTTAATGTTAATCATCTTATGGAAAGATATTTATCTTTACTAAATAGTGGGATTTGGGTTAGATGGAATGAGAAGAAAAGATTATAAATGCCATGCAAATACACTGTCATTATTTTATTTGAAATATTTAGAATATGTCCAAATGCAAATAAAATATATATTTCAAACATATTCATAAACATTTTGGTGTTCTTTGACTTAGTTTAATCAGAAAATATAACTAAAATGCAAATAACAAAGAGAACAAATATAGGAGAAAATAGGAATAAGTGGGATAGAGATATTAAGGTGAGATTTATTACTCAGTTACAGCTTTAGAGATATGCACATGCTGAGAACCTAAATATTAATCTATAGCTATATTTTCTATAACAATTGATAAAAATCTTATATAGAAATTATTTGTATATGTAGACAATTTTTATAATCTAGTGATAACGAGATAATATAAGCTTAAAGTTCGATAGTAAAAACACATAAAATATACTTTTCATTGTAGTCTTAATTAAGTATATAACCTACAGACTCACCAAAAATTATAGTTTTCAAATTAAAACATTTTGTAATTATCTCCCAATGTTAGAGTTTTTAAGCCAACTCTAGCAGCTGAATATCTGAAACTGGCTCTTCTCCAAATAGCATGCTTCATGCAAATGAACCCAGATGAAAAGAATTGAAAATAGCTGGTATGTCTGGTTAACATTTGGATAGTTGTATATGCAAACAGCACATGAGATCTTTAGCTTCCAAAACATAACTGATAACTGCTTTATCTTTACAGAACAATATTAAAATGAGATATTTTGGTTACTCTTTAACAAGATTTTATTCATGATATCCAAATGATAAACTCAATATTAACCCATCATTCATATATGAATATATTAGATAGCAATTTAATTCTTTTTAAAACAAACACTTCAAAATCTGTGCCCATGCTTAGATAACTGTGGTAAAGGAAATAATATTAAGGGCTTGATTTAAATCTCATCCTCTTGCAAATTTATTCAGAAATAGTGCTTAAATAATTACAAATCATTACTGAAATAATCAATGAATAGAATATGTAATCGGAAAGGAAATGCTAGTTACTGAAAAATCAATAGTATTGAATTTTTATATATATATAAAGCTATTTTTAATATTAAATAATAATTATTAGAGTTCATCTTTTTGAAACTAAAATAATCAATGCCAAGGATGAATATATTATATATAAACACATTTTATGTTTTAATCATTTTATAAACAAAGCTTGCATAAACATGTAGGGAAAATATTACTTTGGGTTTATGTAGGAATGGCAGACACACAATCTCACCCTTTTTGGAAACCTGTGAATACAGGATTGCATTCACCTCATAGCAATATGTTCTTGTAAATAGAATGGTAACAAATCTAAAACCAAATTTCAACCATTTTTACATAGTAATTATGATGAGAGAAAGGATATATCTCAATATTAGTGATTTGTCCTCTCCCCCAGCTTTACTAAAAACAATCTCAGAATACTCTGCTCAACCTCTTCATGACAGATCTCTCTCTTTTGTTGCAACCTGTGTGCAAAAGTTCCTATTGTGATTTATATCAGATTCAGCAGAATAAGAAAGCCAAGGCATATGTTTATAACTCTAAAGCTGAACAGAGATCACTCAAATGTTTTACATACTATATGCCTTTTAGGTATTTACAACACAATAATATTTATCTTTGATGTAACAGGTTCGCTTTCATGAACTAGGAGTACAGTATAGTTCAATTTCACTGTAACAAAATTATAAATTTAGATAACAAAGTGAAAGTAAATACACATGAGAATAAGACACACATAGTTTCTAGTCTTCTTATCCTCATCTTTTAAAAATCGTAACTCCAAAGAATTATAGAAAGCTTGTTTCTCAGACATAAACTCATACAACTTAGTTAACAAAAACCAACTTTCTGTCTGCATTAGTGTGATTTAGCATTAGACATTTTTCAATGTTTTTTCTTAGCTACAATTATAGAATATATATTATAGAATACACACAAATTTTCATTTCATATAGAAAGATGTTTTACCTCTTGCTACTTATTTATTTTCACTGGCATGTATGCATGTTCTGAGGGCACAAAGAATTCATACTATTAGACTTCAACGTATAACATAAATAATTGTGTGGACTTCACTAAAAAGTCATACAGTGTGGTTGTTGTTTTTTTTACTTCAGAACAATTATTGGTTATTTCTAAATTAACTAGATTAATGAATTATTCGAAAAGTTCTCAGACAGCTGTCGAGGCATGTTATATGTGCTCCAGAATATTTCTAGTTGTTTCCAGACTTTTGAATTTCAAAAGTAACAGACATAGAGTTTTCTATTTTAATTCTGTTAATTATCAGTATTAAAAGAACAACTACCAATTGGCTTTCATTAAACAAAGAAAGTTCTATCAACAAAATATAGGAAAAAGGATTATAAAGGATAACATTTTAAATCAAATCGCTTCATATTTATGAAACGCCTAAAATAATGTTTTTATTTTTCTCACTTCACATCAGTGGTAAAAATGGTTTTCTTAGATAAGAATGATCAATTGAACAGCCTTTCAGAAGCATTTATCTAGACCCAACTGAAGTACTACAGGTTTTCGTAGTATAGGACATCTAGCATGAAATATTCTCAATAATGAGTGACTTGATATTAGATAACATAGCACTTTAAATTTTTGTCTGGTGAAATTATTTTATACAGCATTTAGACTAATATCATCATAATCCTGGAAGTCCACACTATCTGGCAAACTTACTTTTTTTTTCTACTATCTGTCTTCCTCTCATAGAATATAAGCACCAGTAGAGCTGTGACTTTGTCTTTTTTGTTTGTTTCTGCATCCTCGGGATTGAGGAAAACACTGGCATGTTAAGTATTTAATAAATACTGAAGTACATTTTTTAATTAAATGAATACTTAAGAATTAATCATGCCTCACATCATATTATCATCTATTCATTAATTTAAAATTTTAATTATTGCTTATGTATTATTGAAAATAAAAGAAAGTCAACTGTGAAGTTAAAACTGCTTAAAAAAACAAAAGTCTTGATAAAATAATGATAAAAAAATAAACAACATTGCTGGCATGATGTCTACACAATATAGTTGATTTTTTTTGTATTTCTTTATGTATCTAGTATATTACAGTACCTATGAATGTAGAACTAGAATTCAAACAGATTTAGCATAGTCCAAAATTCATTGAATGCACAATCTTTGAAGATTAAAAGCAATCCTGAGTAGCTGTAGCAGTGATGATATGCATTTATGTAACACAGAAACTGTCATAGATTCTGTTTCTATCCAACAGGGATACATGTCACATAAAATTGTGTGGTGTTTAAAATAAAACTATCATATATTTTATATCAGATAAGTTTAAGAGATATCACAATATACACAGGCAGAAGGCAAAGAAAAAAGGAAAACTTTGATGTCTTTATTTCAACAAGCATTTTTATAGTGTTATTGAAGGAAATAGAGTTTCTTGTATAATGCAGTTAATAATGACTATACTTTCAGTGAATTGTCAGCAACTCAAAATGAAAGAGTGATATCATGGAAATAGTTTTAAGATATTTGATTAAAAAAAAAAATGTCCTCTTGTCAAGTGACCAATGTGGGTCAAGTACAAAGTGGGACTCTTATCTTAAGAGTGAGAGAAATTCAGTAATAAAAGAAGAACATTATAAAATAAAACTGTTGATTTTAACCTTGGGAGTTCCCCAGGTGAAATCCAAAATTGATACCTGTATGCGAAGGACCAGGAGAGACTGAAGATTGGTAGGTAGCAGGTTTAATAAGTAAGGGAACTTGCTAAGCTTGTCTTGAGCATCTGCAAGATGATTGGATCTCTGTGCCTACCCACCAGAACCTTAAAAGTTTATATGGAGACCTAAATGGGGTTCAGTCACTTCTACAGTTCATATGGTCTCAACAACCTTAGTCTCTTAAGGCTGCATCCTTGAAATTGGCTCCCACTGTGGGACCAGTGGGCAGAACATACATTCTAAGGACAGGGGAGGTGTGAGGAGCTTCTGATAGCCCAGGTCCAACTCAAGGATTAACGAGTTTATTCGTTGTCATGTCTTCTTGATGACCTCCCCCAGCAAAAACAGAAATAAATGATTTGGGTTCCTTAAAGATGTAAAACTTATCGTTGTCTTCAGTTATAAGAAGAAAGGAAAATTTATGTCAGAATCTGCTGAATATAAGTAGACAGTTTATAAAATTATTTTAGATTAATAAATGAAATCAATAATATTTTATATCATGTCTTCAGTTTTTTCAAATAAGTTATTTTGTTAAATTCTTAGTATCATGTTTTAAGATATAAGACATGTTAGGGATTTTTGTATAGAGCAGTACCTGACCTGTTGTGTTATTGCAATCAAGGATACCAGTACTTTCTTCTGCAATGTTGTCAGGACACCCCCACTACAGCATACCTTCTCACTCCCTTCTTTTTTTGTGTGGTTTTACTAATAAATATTTTACCTTAATGTTAGGAAGGCCATTGATAAAGACTCTTTACAGAATATTATTTATTATTTCTTTCCAAAGTCTGTGAAATCAGCTTCAAAAGTGACTGCTAATGATGGCAGATGACTTAAATGAAGTCGATTGTATCTATCTTGGCAAAATAATTGTTTCTAGCATGGATAGTTAAGTGGACGACAGAGCAAAAGCCAACCTATTTTTGCCCAGAGAAACTTCAGAATCAGATTAGTTCAAGACAGGTGACTTTGTTTGTTTATTTCAATTATCTTAACAATTCAATCTTGGGTTTATTGTAATTTAACTCTATTATGGTTTTATTCAATCTGTTGAATCTAAATAATTAGATTCAGTTTTCTGAATTAGCTAACATTTTATCTCAGAATCATAGTATTACAAAACTGTCAGGGATAAAGAGAGTAATTTAAAATGTCTTAAGCAGTCCCGGGACAGTTTAACATGCATGAATAAAAAAAATATATTCTTTATAACATCAGGTAAACAAAAGGCACTCAATTTAAACTCCAAAAGAAAGGCAATTGTATTAATTTAAGTTTTTTAAATACCAGTAAATATAAATTAAAACATCACTCAGGGTCTTCCAATTTGGGTTAGAAGGTAGAGTGTTGCAAGGATCAATCTTTCCATTCTAACAAAGAGTAAAAGCAATACAAATTGCAAAATCTTATTGTTTTATATACGTGTATGCATGTGTGTAGATTGTTTTTCTGATTATTTTTTATTTTTTCCACTAGAATGCTAAGGACTCAAACAGAGACACCCACATAAATTACAGAATGGGATGTGCAGGTTCTAGGTGGAACAAGATCTGTGGAGACTTCCATCTCTATGGCCACTGGTTGAGCTGAGGAGCAGACACACCATAGAGAGGGGAGTGGGAGGAACAGCCAAACTTTATTGCCTTTTTAGTAGCCACGAGCGGCCTGCTTGAGGAGTGGGAATCAGAACCCGAAGTTACAAAGGACCTTCTGCAGTCTCAATGCACTGCATCCTGTAAGGCAGAGCAGGAGGGCTGGGAGAAACCCTACCCACGGTGACAAGGCTTCACTTCCATGTGCAAAGTCACAGATTATTTGGGGATATGGCATGGTGGAAGAGCTAAGAAAGATCCTCTCCCAGCATGCAGGGTCCTCACCACTTGTTTAACATTCCACAAAGGACGAGGGAGGACAGGAGAACTGAGAGAAAACCTGAGGAGACACATGGATTTTCATCCTGGCAGACAGGTGGAGGGAGGAGCCCTCAGCAGCTCTCTTTCCTAGCTCACCTGTGTGTACTTTTCAAATAAGTTATGACACTTAGGTTCTCAAAGCAGGCATAAACAATCGCACAAACAAACAAACACTAGAAACACGCATCTACGTTATCTTCCTCCTCTCATCCTAAAACAGAATGTTGTCCTAATTCAATCACCCTCCCTTCCATTTATTATAGTTGGCAGCAGTGGTGCTTTGAGTGAACACCTTAGAACATATTGTAATTATTACTAGACAGTTTTTGTTTTACTAATAAAGTCAAAGCATCATTTAATAAACATAAGGTGACTTAAAGCATGATATACAGCCCTGGCCTAGAAGCAAGGTTGGAAATTTTGAGTCTTTTCACAGCTGTTTATATGAACCATTCCAAATTTACTTTAATAGAAGCAGTGGAACATAGCTAATTATACATGCAGCCTCCAATGAATTAATTTGAAATGAGTCCTGATTATTAAGGGTTCACCTTTTTAATTTTGTTTAATGATGCCAAAATTGACAACACTGAAACAAAGATCTACTTTGTTTGCTCACTGCACAGAATTCCAAAGAGCTTGCTATAGGATTTTGATTGGAATTGCATTAAATTTACATGTTAATATAGAGAATATTGATACTTTATATTGATTCCTTTATTTAATGGCCATGGACTGTATATCTTTTTATTAATATAGGAATTCTTTAAAGTCATTCAACAATGCTTTATATTAAAATGTATGTATCCTGCACATATTGTGTTTCATGGGTTCTTAACATTTTTCAGATGTTCCTCTAAATGATATTGTTTTATTTTTCAACATTTTTACTTTTGTTATAAAGAAATACAGTTAATTGTTTATAATAATCTGGTAACATGCAACTTTACTACAATAGCTTATTAATTCTGCTCTTTTCTTATTCTTTAGGATTTTCTACATACACAATTATCTTTCTATCCAATATGTACATCATTTATTTATTTATTTTATTTACCATAATGCAATGGCCAAGATACTCAGTTAAATATAGAACAATTTATGTCTCCACTGTTTTGCTTGATTAATCAAGCTAGAAGATCAGTTTCATTTAACTATTTTTTTAAATGAGCTTCGCATCTCATTATTTTTTAATTTTCCATTTTTAATGTATTTTCTTGATTATCCTTTTTCTTTATTCTATCCTCCTTTTATGTATTTTGTTTTAATTTGCTCTTCCTCTTGTAGTTTCTTGAATTGGGACTATTCTTTTCTATTGCTTAAATTGTGATATTTTGATATTTGATATTTTATGTTTTCATTTTCATTTAGATCAATATATTTTCAGTTTTCTTTGTGACTTCTTCAATATCTGGATTTTTAAAAAGTGACTTCTTTAATATCAAATATTTGAAGTTTATCTCAGATACCTTAATGATTAATTTCTAATTAATTCTGTTATTGCAGAATATTGTTGGCAAAATATATACTTCACAGTACCTCACATCAGTTAAACGTGTAGAGACTTATTTTATGAAATAACGCATAGTCTTCATGTATTGGTTAATTTTATGTGTGAACTTGATTGGCCGTGGCGTGTTCAGATTAGACATTATTTCTGGGTGTGTCTGTGAGGGTGTTTTGGATCAAATTGACATCTGAATCAATGAACTCAGTTGACTGCCTTTCCTAATGTGGGTTGCATCCTCCAATCCACTGAGGAACCAAATAGAACAAAAGGGGAGGAAGAAAGAATTCACCTTTTTTGTTTTTTTTTTCCTGCCTTACTACCTGAGTTGAGTCATCTCGTTTCATCTTTTCCAGCCCTTGGACTAGTGTTTACACCATCAGCTTCCCTGGATTTCAGGCCTTTGGACTCAGACTGAATTATACCGTAAGCTTTTCTGGGTCTCCAGTTTGCAGACAGCAGATTGTGGACTTCTCAGATTCTATAATAATATGAACCAATGCCTCATAATAAATCTACTTTATATATACAATACGCAAGATATATATGTATATATAATCTATATATAGATTTCTCAGATTCTATAATAATATGAACCAATTCCTCATAATAAATCTACTTTATATATACAATATGCAAGATATATATGTATATATAATTTATGTAGATTTTATATACATAAATATATAAGTATGTATATATATATACACATATATATGACACCACTAAACAGTTGTTAGACTAATTAAAATTAAAACAACTGAAAAAATTTAAAAATATATATGTATTGGCTAGAATGTGGAACAACTAAGACTTATCTGTTGTTTGGAATGTAATTAGTACATTGAAATTCTTAGGCAGCTAACTAGTGGTAAGCATGAGCATAAACATAACCTCTGAATTTTGCTATTGTGTATATATTCAACATAATAATACATTTGTGCACCAAAAGAGCAAGACTATACATGGAATAAATATTAATTAACAGCCCCAAAATGACAATACTGCAATGTTAATGATAGAATGAATAATAAAAATAAAATGCAATACTATATATTAATATAAATGAACAAACCAATGCTACATGTGAGGTTGTAGAAGAATCTCACAAATACAGCACTGTGTAAAAGCACCAAAACACAAAATGATGTTTACACTTTGAGTCTATATTAAGGTCAAAACAAGCAATTCTTATCTATCCTGATAGAATTTGGATATTTATTGCAAAATATGTGGAAAATGCCTTCAACATAAACTTCTTTGTTTTCTTGATCTGGAGAATGGATCTGAAGTTGTAATAACTTTTAAAAAATTACCATGTTACTCAGTTATGATTTATATTTTTATATATTTTTATATGTCCCATACTTTAATAATATTGCTTACTTTAAAAAGTAAGTAGACAATAGTTGTCTCAAATATACTGCATCTTAACATTTTTGGAAATATCTTTATATAAATAATTTTTCCTTACACCAAGGAAAAAATTAAAAATAGTAAATATAAAGTAAGTGAGCAGGGATTGATTCTTAGTATGAAAGCTGAGAAAAATTTTAAATTATATTTATTGACTTTTATGAATAAAAATTACAAAATAACTGGTTTAATAATCAATTTTTGTAAATAAATAATGTAATTTTTTCTGATAAATATATTTTATTTTAATTCTTCCACATGATTAAAAATAAAGGAGTAAAAGGTAAGATTGAAAATAATTCATTTCTAAATTGAGAAAACTTTTTTCTGTGATATAAAATTGAGGAAGCATATATACTATGAAGTAGATACAGTATGGTTGTTAAGAATGTTATGGAATAAAATATTTGGCTGGAAAATAAATAAAATACTATAGAAAAGAACTGTAAAAGATCATAAGTTTAAAATTAATTCTCCAGAGTTACATATAGTTTTATGTGTTAACCAAAAACAATCAATTTGGGAGCATTTTTGCAATGTTCGTCTTATGTGAAGCTGTGTTTATTTGTAATTTTCAGTGTTAACTCAAATACATACATTATATAGGGGAGTAATGGCCCAGTTTGAACATCATATAATACTTTTTACTAGGTCTTTTCAATATTTAAAAACATGAAATAAAATAAAAATTATATTTTGTAATACAGTTACAGAAGCAGTATGTTGTTATCTGTAATGTCATTCATTACTAATTTAGTAATAGTGTCACCATTGGTGCTGCTCAGAGTTCAGTGTCGCCCCAACGGCAGTGGGGACGGAGAGGAATAACAGCGGCACAGACGTGTAGTCAGCAGTTCTCCTCTGTTCTTCCTCACTGACGCAGTGAAGGATCACAGGTCAGTGAACTTTAGAAAAGATTTATTCAAAGTATATTTTAGAAAGACAAAGCATGTCCCAAGGAGGCACATAGTTTCAATGAAGAGCTGTAACAGAGTACTGTAACAACAACCATAATTACCAACACAGAAGAAGGGACAAAAGAGCCACAAAAGGACCTAGAAGAGGAAATATCTGCCATATATTTGGGCTGAGATGGGTGGTTCCAAAGACATTCCTAGGTGATTGACAAGTAAGGTCATTTTGATTGACATTTGGCTGCTATATAACTCTTCCTACTGCACTTGTGCGTACCCAGAATTCTGTTTGTTATAATTAGATTCATGAACTTCCAGGTATAAACACAGTATTATAATGAAGCTTAAATTGTGGACAAATTAGAGTAGAACCTTCTGCTCAGGCATCTATAGCCAGATTGGGCCAGTTAAGTCTATGACCCTCCTGTCCTGTGTCTCTGGGGATGGAGGAGGGATTCCCTAACTACCAATAGGGGTGTTCTTAGGGGTGTTCTAGGCTGGGCCCCTATTCCTTTGTTCCCTCTGTTGCTCATGTCTAACTATCTACCTA
>NW_011888808.1:4560168-4563989 GCF_000151845.1 Pteropus vampyrus | reverse complement strand
TTTTTTCTGGACTGAAAGATGGCCAGAATTATGGATCTGTAAGGATTCTTGAACAATTGCTAATTATTTGACTGAATGATCATTTTATTAGAAAGGATAGGTTTGAAAAATTGGTAAGAAGGATTTGTGAGAGAGAGAGGTATGTGGATGGACCTCTCAGAATGTGCTAAATTTGAAAATAATTATGTCCCTTGTGTGATTAACAAAGGAGACTGTCAGAAGAGGCCATCAATAATCAGGTGATTAAAATGACTGATTTCGTGGAAAAACAACAGCCTGTCTTTCCCAGTCTTGCTGGCACTTATTCAATATGCCTATGTAAAAAATGGCCAAGGTGGCAAAGATGTATGGGCTCAAAAACCATATACTTCTTTTTACCAAAGCTAAGTGCCATCACTTTATAATCTATCCAAAACAGAGTAAAACACTGAGCCCTTACTCCTCAAGGAGACCGGACAGACATGTGGTGGTGGGTTAATCATACTGGAATCCTTCCATCATGAAAAGTGCAGATATTTGTCCTCTGTGGAATAGGCATATATTCTGAAAATGGATTTACCTTTTTTGTTCATAAGGTTTCTGTAAATTACCATCTGTGAACTTTTGGACTATGTTATTTACTTCATGGTATTCAGACAACAGCATTTCTGGGGGAATATTATTTTATTTTTGCAGCTAAATAAATGTAGCCATGGGTTTAGTCTAATGGAATTCATTGGTCTTAACAAACACTTATTGCCCAGAGGTGGCTGGCCTACTAAAGACTCAATGACTTGCCACTTTAAAGACAGTACTATTTTATCATCACCTAGTCAGATACGATTGTCTAGATATATATTACATCTAGTAGATACAGATAGTATCTATACCTTAAATAAGAAATTATATGATACTGTCTATCCAACAGCTAGAATATGCAAATCCAGGAATCAAGTTATTGAAGTAAGGGTAGCTTGTCTCACTATCACACCTAATACTCTACTTTCACAATTTCTGCTTTCTCTCTCCAATGAGGTTCTCTGGCCAGGGTATATATGTTCCCAGGCTATGGGAAGACTATGGGGGCTGTTTCTACCAGGGGACAAAGCAGTGGTTCCATTGAATTGGAAGTTAAATTTCATACCTGGTCATTATGAGATCTTCAGTATATTGAACCCACAGGCAAAGAGTTGAGCTACTCCACAGTCTGAAGTAATTGATGCTTATTTCTAAAAAGAGATTGGATTGCTGCTTTGCTAAAGGGATAAATAAAACGGACTATGTCTGCAATTAGGGAATTATGTATGGTGCCTCACCCTTCAATTTCCAATAGTAAAAATAAATGAAGAGAAATTTAAGTACAACAAATGAAAGTCACTTTGATTCTTCAGGAATGAAGATTTAGAATATTTTACCAGAAAAGAATGCTGATCAGCTGAGGTCATTGCTCAAAGGAAAGGGAACTTAGAATGTACAGTGTAAGAAGAAATGAATTATAAGTATCACCTTACGGTTTCATGACCAGTCACTGAATTGAGGACTGCAATAACTAAGATGTATTAGCTATTACACACACAGACACACACACACACACACACACACACACACACACACACACACACACACCCGTGTACCACACATCATACAATTTATATATATTTTTTCTCTTTTCTTCTTATTCAACTTACTCCATGAACTTTAAGTAAAAAGATATTTATATTGGAACGTGTCTGAATTTGAGGACATAACATAGCTCAGAAATGGATAGTGTGGATTCAAGGGTAGGACTTTATCATTCTTCACTGAAGGAAGAGATAGAGTATGTCTTACATTTATGTGAAAGATAGATGTATCCTGTGAGGTGGACACAGAGAGTGGTTGTTACAATTAAACTGAATTTCAGATATCTGTGGTAGGGTGTGCATGGATGCTGGGTTGCTAAAATATAAATAATTTCAATTATTAAGCTATTGTCTCTCAACTCCAAATACACCTGTCTATTTTAGGCTCTGTTATGCTGAGCTGGGATGCTACAAACCACATCTTTGCTTTTTCAGCTCTCCCCCTGCGAGGTGGTGTCGATAAGGCTCACTGGAGAGAGATGGCAGATTTAAGGGTAAAGGCACTTTGTCCTACTGTTTGCTTCCTGTTGGCATCTCATCTATTTCCTGTTCATCTGAGATCTACCTTTACAATACTTCTAACCTTCACAGCCAGTCATTTCCTGTGACCACAGAGGGTTTTGTTTGTTTGTTTGTTTGTTTTTAATGCCAGCTCATTGGCATCCCCTAAAGCAACTAATTTTCCACAAAAGTTCATTGGAGGTTGAATTTCACCTCCACAGCATTACGTTTTTGAGCTTCTAAATTTTGATAATTCCAAATTCATCCCTTTATTCTCCCAGTCTTAAGATTGATACCTGCTCTAGCAGCTGCAACATTGGGGATACATCAGTGCTCTCTATTTTATCAAATTAACTAATTAATAGCCTTATATCTAGTTAAGAATTATTTTTATTAAACCCTCTGTTAAAATATTTTGAGTATTTTCAATCTCTTGACTAAGCTCTGACCAATAAACATAGTGCATCTTTTCCTTTTCTCTTATTTTTTAATCTTTTTCTATATTCTTGTACTTAAATATATCTTTTTTAAAATGTAGAGTTAAATTTTTATTATTTATTTAGTTTTAAAATATTTTTATTGGAGTATTCATTCACTTATAATCAATTTTATTATGCTTCAGGAAATGACTGATATATTTTGGATTAATATCAATTTTCTGAATAAATCTTAGCTAACAGGTTATAGGATGCAGAGATGATAGGTAGATTAAGAGATATAAAACATGAAGTAGGTTGTATTTAAATAAATTATTTATTTGATAAAAATATTTTGCTATTTTACCAGCTTGGGGAAAAAAATCTCAATTGGCTCAAACTCCAATTTCTTTATCAACTTATGTAAAATAATATTTACATCAAAGATTGCTTTTGATATAAAAGAGTTAATGTATTTAAAGGGCATAACAGTGTTCAGAATCTACTAGGAAATTTGATAAATATTATCCTGTATTTCATTTTCTCATTCCTTTTTTCTTCTCCTCCATTTTTATATCATACATAAAATTACTTCAACATGCAAAATAATTAAAAATACTTTTCTATGACCACTAAAAGGTAAATGCCATTCATTTTAATATGCAATGCAACATCATACATCTAGACAAGGTAGAAAACATATACATTTTTTTAATCCAGATCTGTCTCCCAGATAAACCCTCATAAGGGCATGCATTTATCTCTCTTTACCTGTATAAACAAATAATATTTCTATATAAAATTTTCTTAACATTTTACATTTACTATATCATAAAAATGTTCTAGTAATAGAATTTATCTGTTTTGGAACAGTTGCATTCCTCACATACACCATTTAAACTATCTTGAAGTTTTGGTATTATAAAGAATAGAGACAAAATTATAACTTTGTATGTCTAAAGAAAACTTGAATTGTTTCTTTTGTATAACATCACAGAATAATAATTATGGAATAAAAGATGACAAATGTTGAAGATTTTTCTTTAAATTATTCATTCAATATTTTATTGTTGAGGATCCAACAATGGATCAATAGTTGCTGTTTCTCTGCTCTTGGGGTAACCATATATATAAGTAAATGTGAAACATATCAGGTGGTACTAAGGACTGTAAAATGATAGCAGAGTATGGGAAAGAGAAAGTGAAGCTGTTGTTAGAGCTGGTAGACATCATTTTAGATATTATTTAAAGTATGGAGTTCTACAAATGTCTCTCTGATATTATGAAAGTTGAGCAAACACAT